>NC_092807.1:4400186-4700186 GCF_040954645.1 Diabrotica undecimpunctata | reverse complement strand
AAGTTGCAGAGAATCTTCCTAAGGCTGTTTAAAGAGCTTCTGGCTTTTTCCTGGTCGTGGTGATTTCCCATCTTTAATCCGCTTAATGGCCATAGTTACTTCTTCGTTTGTTATTTTTGGGCAGTAGGAATTCTTTATTTCAGTCGAACTTCGTGCTGCATCTTCGAATAATTCTCACATATATTTTTTCCATCTTCGTAATTTATCTTCAATGGTGACATATATGTAAGAATCAGATATAGGGCTGCAGAGGCGAGAAACGAGGGAAATATTGCTCGTATCAATTTTGGGCCCGGTGGCTGTTGTCTAACGTACACCTCTAGATTTGTGGTATAAGGAAACTTAGCGTCTACTAATGCGTAGGTTTGTATGCCATATTTATTAGGTTTATTGGGCATATATACCATAAAGCCACATTTATTACTAAAAACTTCCAGTTTTTCATCTACCATTGTATATGCTGATAATGAAAAATGTTTAGGTAAATTTGAATTAAACGAATCATTCTCCCACAACTGTCAATTTGTCATATTTTTGCCTCTCTAATCGTGTTCGATTAGAGAGGCAAATTTATCATCAAAACGAGTGTGTCTGAGTAAAAACTTAACCTGTGCAAGGGATATTGTCAATCTAAAAATCTCTGGCGATGAACCGTTTGTCCTAAAGAGATCTTCTGCATTCATGTGGTTATTCCTTTTGGTTACCCCAGCTATATATAAAAGACCCAATATTGCTGTAAGTTTTAAAATATCTGTTTTTTGCAGACTTATGACTGAGATTATAAGAACACAGTTCAATAAAGATATTCGTGTTATCTACAATGGTTTGCAAAATCTCTTCAGTAAAAAAACAACTCCAAATGTTTGATGCGCTTTTCATATGTCGTACTTCCCTAGTTACTCCAGAAATTTTTACCTTCATTAAACTGTCACTGCGAGTTCGTATCCGGCGGTTTCCTTCATGTTTCTTCCATTTAGTTGTTCCATCCTTACCAATGAAATACGTCACTCTGTGGAACATTCAAGACTTCTGAGATTGGCTCTTAATTTCTTATTCCATGTCGGTGTCGTGGTCGTGTATCTCTTTAAAATCTCATTCCAAACTTCTGGCTCAGAATCAAAGAGAAATTTCGCATGAAAATTTTCAAGATATGCTTATAGAGAAAACATAATCAATAGATCACTCCCAATTATAAATTACATTAATATTTTTTTATTTCGCACGTTAACTCTGAAAGGTTAATCCCAACAGTAAGCAAAAATGATACTTATTTGCATTATATGCTTGTATAAATCGACTAAAATCGTTTATAGATAAGGCAAAAAGCTCGGGTTCGTTCGGAAAAATATTCCCATGAGATTTTTTTGCATAATCACTTTCATGAGATACCCCAAAATAAGGTTCAAGAAGGCTCCCAGGTAAAATGTTTGAATTTTTTGGATCATTCTGAACAAAATAAATCTTTTGTAGTTTTTTTTGTAAACTTGATCCTTTTCGAGATATAACTAATTTAAAACTGAGAAAAACGCAAAATTACGATTTTCAAAGCTCAAAAACACAAGTAAGAAACATTATTTTTGAATTTATCAAGGACCTAAATACAAGTTCAAACCTTGTTCTACTATTTTCCGATAAGTATTTTGGGCCTATTTAATTTTAAAACATTAGTTTTTAATCGTTAATGAAGCGCTGAAGGACATGCGTGTATAAGAGAGAGAAAATATCTCGGGCACACATTTTTGCTGTTTTAAATTTTCATTATACAAATGAGCGTCCTCGGCGCCATAGACGCTTTATTATTAATTAAAAAACAATGGTTTAATAGTTATTTACGCATCAAGGGTGTTATTACGATGCTTACACCCGGAAGCAGCATAATTCACCCAGAGGGCCTCTAGCCCGAGGGATGGATGTTGCTCGATGGGCATAATCATCAAGTTACACCAGTGTTACATACAAGATTTTATTTTTCACTTCACACAATACAAAAACTAAAATTGAGACGTTTTTACTTTTTATTTTACGGCACCTACAAAATATACGAGTATATGCATATTTTGTATGCAGCACTGGTGTTACAGGATGATTATGCCCATTGAGCAACATCCATGCCTCGGGACAAAGGCCCTCTGGCTGGATTATGTTCCTTTTCGGGCGTAATCATCTCAATAACACTCTTGGTGCATAAATAACTCCGCCGATAAAGAAGTCTTCATATCAAGAATATATCACAAACTGGACATAGACGTTAATGATACACAATTTGGTTTTCGCAAAGGCCTAGGAACGCGTGAAGCTCTTTTTTCACTTAATATACTGATACAAAGATGCCTGGACGTCAATCGAGGTATATACGCATGTTTTATTGACTATAATAAAGCAGTCGATAAAGTACGACATAAACAATTAATGAATGTCCTGAAATCAAAGAAGATTGACTTCAACGACCTCAGGATCATATCAAATTTATACTATAAACAGCGAGCAAAAGTACGTGTTACCGAACAGCTGTCAGAAGAAATTGAAATTAGACGTGGAGTCAGACAGGGATGCGTATTTACGCCAATTCTTTTTAATTCCTACTCCGAAGAGATTTAAAAACGCTCTTGAGAGTGAAACAGCTGGAAAAAAGGTAAATGGAGTTCCCATTAAAAACATTAAATATGCGGACGACACTGTGATCTTGGTCGAAAATATTGAAGATCTTCAGAGACTGGTGACCAGAATGGCAGAGTATGGAAAAGAGTAAGGTCTAACAATGAACGCCAAGAAGACGAAATTTATGAGAATATCGAAAACTCAAAGAAATAACGAGAATCTTCTAATAAACGGAACCAAGGTCTAACAAGTGAACAAATATGCATATCTGAGAATAATGATTAACTCCACAAATTATTACATTCAGGAGATCAAAATCAGAATAGAAAAGGCTAGAACAAATTTCAACAAAATGAGAAGAGTGCTATGTACAAGGGATTTAAAATTGGAACTAAGAGTTAGGTTGGCGAGGTGCTATATTTTTTCGACTTTGTTTTATGGAATGGAATCTTGGACCTTGAATGCGACATCAATGAAAAAACTGGAATCATTCGAGCTGTATAGAGGGTGTATAGAAGAATCCTGAAAATATCGTGGACAAAACACGTCACAAACAAAGAGGTTCTGAGAAGGATGAATAAAGAAATAGAAATTTTAAATACAATTAAAACAAGAAAATTGGAATATTTCGGACATATTACACGTGGAGAGAAATACACCTTGCTCCAACTAATTATGCAGGGAAAGATCCATGGAAAAAGAAGCATAGGAAGGCTTAGAATGTCATGGCTGTGCAACGTGAGAGAGTGGTACGGATGTACATCAAATGAACTTTTCAGAGCAGCCGTCTCAAAAGTCCGAATAGCTATGATGATTGCCGACCTCCTCCTCGGAGATAGCACTTGAAGAAGAAGAATATCAAGAATAAGAGATGCACTGGTACCAAAATATTTTTAGAATAACTGAAGAAGAATCTAAAGAATATATACAGATTACATTAATAAAATAAGGAGATGCACCAGTTATGGGAACGGACAGACAAAAAACGACAGTAGAGATACAGCACTACTATCGACAGAAGAGATAATAAAGAAATAAGGACATATCGGGGAGGAAATATAGAAACCAATTCAATAACTTACTGATCTAGTTAAAATGGAAAACAAGACATTAGGAACACATGAGAAACAGATAGTCAAGTCACATAATATGCTAGTTAGGTCCAAAATAAAGATGAATTTAGCCAGAGAAAAAATCGGAAAAAAAGTTAAACAGAAGAAAAAAAATACAATGACAAAGCTTTTATTCAAGAAAAACAAGAATCGAAATTACAAAAACACTGAAAATAAACCGATCAACAATATAAAAAGGAAACAGTGAAGGAAATATGAAAAAAATTAAAGACATAATAATCAAAACTGCAAACGTACCAATTATGATGAACCAAAGATAAAGGTGACAATGGATGACCCATAACACACTTCAGTTGACAAAATAATAAATATTACAAAAAGGCTTCTCCGAAGTGAAAAAATTACTAAAAAAAATACAAAGGAAAAAGTAGTTCTCCATTTCTCACCAATTGATTTTTTTTTATTAAAAAGAAACATTGCCGCATCCACCAACAGGTTATTAGCGGCGTTACTCAGTAAAGAAAACTTTAAATCTGATACAAAATATTAATTAACTTAATAATTTAATAAGTTTTTTACGTGACAGTTTTCTCCTAATAAATGTGGTAGAGTATTTGGGATATTGTTTATTGAACGTTCTCTATGGTATTTTGGACACTCAATTAACAAATGGACGACGGTAAGAGGCGTAGCACATAGGTCGCACAGGGGGCGTTCACTGGTCGAAAGTAAATACGAGTGTGTGATCTTAGTGTGTCCTATACGTAGGCGCGTTAGAGCCGTTTGAATAAACCATGTACTAGCACTAATTTTCCACTGTCGTCTATCTGGTTTTAGCAATCTTAATTTAGATTGCGATAGAAACCATTCGCGCTGCCACTGACCAAGCACTTTTTGTTTAAAAAACGTTTTGAGATCTTTACATACACTCTCACGCACTAATTCAGATTCCGCACTTGTTGCTGCATCACGAGCACTACTGTCTGCCTCTTCATTGCCGATAATTCCTATATGCGATGGGATCCATATAAATTTAGGAGTTATGTGATTCTCTTGGGCGATTTGTAGTTCAGTTTTTATTAGTTGCTCCAATGGCTGTTTAGGATACAGATGCTGTATGGCAAGAAGAGAGCTGTGAGAAACAGAGGTTTTGAAATTCTTGAGAGGTTTGCATGTCTTAGGGCACGGTACAAAGCAAACAGTTTAGCAGTGAAAACACTTGTGCTGGGCGGTAGTTTAAATTTGAAAGTAGACGTTGGAGTAACAAATGCACAACCAATGCCATCATTAGATTTAGAGGCGTCGGTAAAGATGTTTGTGCAATTTTGTGCTTAATTATTAAGGTAGTCTCGTTCAAGAATCTCATTTTGATCTCATTGAATCTCAATTGAATTGAAAGAATGTTTAATATTTGTAAAATAAATTGTTGGAAAAACTGGTTTTTGTTAATTATTGATATCTTTATATTTCTTTTCAGATGGCTTCCAAATTTTTTTCTGCTCTGAGCCGTAAGAAATCCAACGATGACACAGAAAGTGAGAGTCCGTTAGCGAGAGTTCTGACATTACTAGATCTGACAACTTTGGGAGTAGGAGCCACATTAGGTTTAGGAGTATATGTTTTAGCCGGTTCTGTAGCAAAGGAGGTAGCTGGACCTGCTGTGTGTTTGTCGTTTTTCGTGGCTGCCGTAGCATCAGCCGTTGCAGGTAATGTTGGTTTAAATACTGGTATACAATAATTAATTTACTGTTTTCACTCTTGCTTTTTTATTTTTTTCAAAATGACCTTTATTAAACCCGGCAAAAAATTTTATTGTATTTTCCTAGACTCGGGCAAATATGAGATATCAAATATTTATTCCGTTTATTTGAATAAATGTTTTTACAACTTCACACGCATATATAAAGTGTAATACAAACAGGATTTTCAACGATCTTGGCGTCAATAGGTAATTAATTAGAATAATTATCAAAACGCCGGTAACAACAAGAAATTTTGGAGATACCAGTTTTTGTTAATTTTTGTACTTAAAATCGATTGCTATAATGTAAAATTTGAATATGTACTAAAATCTGTTCTTAAATATAAATAAAAAGAATTAATTGCCCACTTAGATTTCTTGGATTAGATATTTTCATTAGATAAAGCAGATAAGATCTGTTTAGTATTATAATGGGACGATAGAGGCACGTTTCCAAGAACTTTTAGTATAATACGCCAGTCTATCTGGGAAAAAATCATTGATTTTACGTAAACATCTTAAAGCAGCGGTCGGGGAACTTTTTTAATCATTACCCCAAAATATTTTTTTGTAAGTTGATATTACCCCATGGCGAAGAGCAAAAAAAAACGAAATCGCCTGTTTTAGCATCTTTCATATTATAGATCCCATGAAAATTTTGAAAAAAAAAACAAGGATCTACAATCCAACTGACAGTACGTGTATCAAGATCTGGAAAGTAATCTGAAAACCGCTTTCTGAGTTTGATAAGATGTCTTACAATAGTATCCTTGATGTCAGCAAAAGTAATATTTTCGCAATCTTTCAAAAACAAAGCTAACTTTGAAAAAGAACCTATTTTTTTCCATTCTACTTTCTGTCTCCAATATTGCAGCTTTAATCCAAACGCTGACCCTATTTCTTTTGCTGAAATAATATTAATATTCTTTCCTTGCAATTCTTTGTTTAATATATTTATACTCTCAAAAGCGTCCGCTAAATATGCGAGATATGCAACCCAAAGAGTTTTTACTGCGACAATATTGTATTGATCAACCATAAAAATTTCCACTGCAATGTTGGGAGTCCATACTCTATTTAGTACATTTCCGCGAGACAACCACCTTACTTTTGTGTAATAAAGTAGGTCCGTATATTCAGCTTCACGATCCTGGTATAATTCACGAAATAGCCGCGTGGTGAGTGCATGTCTCTTGATAAAATTTACAATCTTGATGACATCATGCATGACGGCTTCCAGTATAGGTTCTAAATATTTGACCATAAGGGCCTGGCGATGGATCATACAGTAAGTAACTTCAATATCTTTGTTATTTTTTTATGAAATCCCAAAAACCATTAATATAACCCAGCATAGCTGGACCTACATCCAAAGATAAAGAAATACAGTTTTTTCTATTTTAAACTTTGCGCATTGAAGTATTCATTTACTTTATTGTAGACATCAATTCCACGAGATCTCAACTCAGGAAGAGAACAAACAGCAATTCCCCTTTAAAATTATCTGCACCTTTGTAGCAAACCTATACCTACCATTAGCTGTGAATTGCTAATAAAATCAGTTGTCCCATCAAGCTGAATAGCAAAATATTTGGCCCCTTTTGTAATGCGAAAATAACCTATTCCTTCACATTTTCTGCTAATATAGAAATTCGTTCTTTTAGAATTCTTGCAGACAAAGGCACTGAATTCAGTTTCTTCGCTTCTTTTTGACCACATATCTCTGCCATTTTTACAGCAGCTGGTTTAACCAAATCTTCACCAATAGTGTATGGTTTCTTATCGAGCAATCAACCAAGCTACTTTAAAGCTAGCCCTTGATGCTAAACGCTGATCAAATGTACCAAACAAGTTGCTATTCAATCTTTATCTTTTAACAGATATTTTTAAATTTGCAAAGTATTCTCGCTGTTTGGAAGACAGGTGTTAATGCAAATTATCTAAATGTTTCTTCAATTGACTTTTTTTAAAAGATTCTGAAGTCAGTACCTTCATACATACAATACACTGTGGTTTCATTGTACCATTGTCTTCTGTTTGTGTAAAACCGTAATTAAGGAATTCGTCTTGGTATGTTTTTTTCTATTTGCTGCCATCTTAAGGGAGACAGAAAATAATAGTTGTAAAATACTTGAATTTAAATTTTCAAATTGCGGCTTACCTTGATCAATAAATCGATGATTAATGATAAAATGCTGGTCTTGTTAGCAACTAACTAGTCAAAACTCGCTCTCTGACTCAATGTATTTGTGTCTTGACGGCATGACACAGACTGAGCAGGTAGTCGGGGACAGGGGCTGTGTTTTACTGCGCAAAGATATAACTCGAGAACACTCTAGTGGTGGGGAGTGAGATGGCGTGGCCTACATAATTATGTCGCTAAATTATTTAAAGTTGAAAAAATATCAACAGGTTTATAAAATAGCAAATTAAAAATATATACTTTTTACTCACAAAAGTTTCATTTTTACCCCCAAAAATTGATTTTTACCCCACTTGGGGTAATTTACCCCGGTTCCCCGACTGCTGTCTTAAAGGGATATTTGAAGGTTCTAAAATGTATATGAGGGGTAGCTGATAAAAAATCCGTCAGGACGTACACTTGATTTTTCTTTGTTTTTATTTCAAACAATCTTAAAAAATGAAAAAGTCATTTTTTTGTCTATAAAAACGTTTCTCATGCACTTCACGAGTTTCTGAATTAAAATACTTAAGAAATTCACCAAGATAGTTGCAAAAAACCCTTAATTTTGCAGTAATTTCTTCTTCTTAGGGTGCCTGTCCGTTCCGAACGTTGGTGATCATTCTGGCTATGATGACTTTGTTGGTTGCTATACATAATAGCTGTGTTGAGGTCTTTCTCCAGCATGCTCTCAAGTTAGAGCATGCTAGAGTTTCTCCAGCATGCTTCTTCATCTATAATCTTCTTCTTCTTACATCTTCATTTTTCAAATACTTAAGAAATTTACAGATAAGAAATACCACAGATCTGAGGCTTGAAAACGCAGTTATAAAAGGCTGCAACCAGTATAAATATCTAGGAAGCATCATATCAGCAGATGGCAGAGTTAAGATGGATGTACAAAACCGAATAACCCAAGGGAAAAAATGCATGGGGCCTGCGTAGCGCAAGCGGTAGGATGCTTGACTCGCAAGCCGGTGGTCCGGGGTTCGAATCCCACCGCCGGCAAGAACATCTAGACATTTTAAAAATGTCTATAGGCCCCAGGTCGACTCAGCCTGAATAAAAATGAGTACCTTGGGTAAAACCAGGGGTAATAATAGACGGTTGAAGCGTAGCACTGGCCATGTTACCTTCCTTGTATACCGTAGGCCCTAGATATAGCAGACTACCCTGCTATACTCCCAAAGCCGCGACAGCGGTATAAAACGGGAGACTATTATTAAAAAATGCATCCGAATACTGAATTCATTACTGTGGTCTAATAAAATAAAGATGCATACCAAACTTCGCGTATACAGAGCAATTGTAGAACCAATTACCACATACGGTGCTGAATGTTGGACGATGACAAAGAATGAACGAGATAAAGTAGACGTTGTGGAAATGGATTATCTTAGAAGGTCATGTCGAGTATCGAGAATGGAAATAATCAGGAATGAGGAAATACGAAACCGTACAGGAATTAGAGATACTCTTTCAGATAGAATACAAGGAAGGCAATTACAATGGTATGGTCACGTGATGAGAATGGAGGAGGAGCGGTGGCCAAAGAAAGCCTTAATGTATGTTCTGCCAGAAAGAAGGAAAAGGGGAAGACCACCAAATTCCTGGAGAAGAGAAATTACAAAAACAATGCAATCTAGAGGCTTAGAAGAGGGAGATTTCAGAGATAGGAAAAGATGGAGGCTGAAATGCGGGAAGCGGCAATCGCCGTAGGACCCCCGTTATATGATGATGATGAAGAAATTCACCAAGATAGTTGCAAAAAACCCTTAATTTTGCAGTAATTTCTTCTTCTTAGGGTGCCTGTCCGTTCCGAACGTTGGTGATCATTCTGGCTATGATGACTTTGTTGGTTGCTATACGTAAAAGCTGTGTTGAGGTCTTTCTCCAGCATGCTCTCAAGTTAGAGCATGCTAGAGTTTCTCCAGCATGCTTCTTCATCCATAATCTTCTAATTTGGTTTTTCTTCTTACATCTTCATTTTTCATATTATATTATCTTAAGCTAACATTCTACAATGATTAACAATTAAGTGCACAAAATTTTTTTCTGGTCTTAGTTTGGAAAGATCTTCTAGGAGATTTGCTCATTTGAAATGTACAATCTATAATCTACATAGATATGAAGGTAAAAATAATGGTTTTTATACACTGTTAATCTTATCGTGGGCAGTTCCTTACGCTTTTGTCTGTTCTTACAAATTTGTCATAACTTTAAGAGCATTTAAAGGATTGAACATTTGAGGATGTTAATCGATCCATACAAGAAGATAATGCAAATAAAATGGAGATAAAATAGAGCAAAATTGGTACTCGAAACCTATTGTAAGTGTTTCGTTCTTAGAAATTTTTAAGTGGAAATCACTTTCTAAAAACAATATGCTTTTGATAATGTAAACAGATTAAACTTTGTCCCTTATTATCTAGTATCTAAACACTCTCAAACGTTTGTTAGATGTTTCTTCTAGACTCCTTTTCCTTTCTGTACCAGTATCTTATTATAATATTAACTGTTACTATAAAATTGCTGCTTTTATGCTTACAAATATAATCATTATTATTTTTAAACATATTATTGAGTTTATAAAACAATTAAATTTACTATCAAATGACATTTATTTATATTATATCACTAGCGGACCCGACAGACTTCGTTGTGTCAAATAGATTTGGAATGTGGCAATTTATTTCTTTAATTCTTCTGAACAAAACCGTCACCATGATGATAGGGCGGTATGTGAGGGTCAGCTCGGGTGACCTAAGTATCTTTGCTTCCACGAACTTTGTCCACCCTTTTGGACTCACTAAAAATCCCGACTAGGATGTCTGCCAGAGGGCTTCAAACTAAGCGGGGAACTTAAGGTTCAAACCTGATTGAAAAATAATCAAGGGATAGTGGGAATCTAAAGGTGACAAATATTTATAAAGTGGGTGCTTCAATGACAAAACATTGAGATAATTAATTATTTATTATTATTATTATTAGCATAGGGTTAATAACCGATTTAATAAAGAATAATGAAATAAAACGTATATAAGTATTTTCAGTAATCGCTTTATTGTAAATCAAGTGAATCATAATTATTAACAAAAATCTGTTTTATTTTTATTGTATTGCTTTATGATATACAATGTTTTTATTTGATTACCTGGTGAATATAAAAAAACAAATTTGATGGTTTTCCAACACGGGAACAAGCAACATACAATTGACCATGTGAGGAACATGGGTTTTCTAGATTGATACCACAAACACCTAATGATTGCCCTGGGACTTATTTATGGTCATAGCAAAAGCAAGCGGCATTGTAAACTGTAGTCGTTTAAATTCAAATGGTACATCAGTCGGAATCATTTGGATGCGTGGTATCAGAACGTCTTCTATTTTACACTTTCCTTTTAGTATAGTTGCTTCTATCACGTTGTTCAATAATTTTTTTTATCGCTAACCGTGTGCCGTTGCAAAGACGCGGTTGGTTGATATTTCTCAACATTATAACTACGGATCCAACCTTTAATTGAAGATTGTGAGGTGGCAATCCTGGTAAATCCAGCGAGTTTAAAAATTCAGGCGGATAGTTAACGACATCATCTTGGTTAGTAGCCGAATCAACTGATTTATATATCCTTCAATTTTGAAATTTAATTTATTTACATCTATGTTTATTGCAGCCAATATGCCCGTTCGCTAAACCAATCATGGTTTCTGTAAGTTTGAGCAACATCTGGAAACACCTTTTGAATAAGTTCATCTTTTGATTGAGTTAACTGACAAAAACTTTGAGGAAAGTTAATGCAACCAGTCAAGGTGTCTATAGGAAATTTGCCATTACCAATGTCAATGAGTTGTTTAGAGAATATGTCTCCAGATTGGTCATTTGGCAACTCGACACGCTTATTCTTGCTGAAGTGCAATACCTTGACCTGTTTCCATAAATTGGAGGACTTTAAACTTGCATTGAGTTCATCAGCTGGCGTTGATCGTTTAATCACTGGCAATGTTTGACGAAAATCTCCTGTTAATTTTTTATGTGCCATCGTGCATTTATCCCAAACAATCAATTCACATTGCTGCAAAACCTTTGCCATTGCAGAGTTTTTCGAAATGTTGAAGGTTGGAGTATCGTTGCTTTGCATGTTTAATGGAAATTTTAGTGCTGAATGGCCTGTTCGACCACCTTTAAGCAAAGTTGCTGCGATCCCCGATGAAGCGAGTGCAAGTGCAATTTTATTTTGTGAGCGAATTGTTGCCTATCTCAATGAAACCAAAAAAATTTTTCCTGTACCACCAGGTGCATCTAAGAAGTAAATCCCTCCTGTTTTATCATTTGTTGCTTTCATAAGTGTATAAAATACATACTTCTGTTGTTTATTCAATAGTGGACGATTTGTTTGAATTAATTCTTTTAAAGTGTTGAGATCATACAGTTTTTCTTGGTGCAACTCTTGGTTACAAGCATTATGCATTGGACGATTGGGCGCGGCCAGGCCTAATTGAAATAATAGTTTGTTTGACATCATCAAGCACATGCTCTCAATTGAAATCAATGCTTCATTGTAAATTTCTTCGCTTATTTGTATAATTGAATTTTCCCTTCTAATCCGTATTTGATACAAAATATCACCACACATATTATCTTTGTACTTGATCCACAAATCATTTGGGTTTGATGGGAAGCATGTAGATATGATTATAGAAAACAATGTTCGCATTTGATGAGCTTGTGATGATATTACAGCATCATTGAGAGTTTGATCCCAATGAGCGTCATTTTCTAGCAATTGCAATCGTTGGCAGGCTTTCTGTATGATCCACACAAATCATCATCAACACTTCGTAAATGTTGGAATGATGTTTTGCCACGTACATTGACTAATAGCAGTCGTAAATAAAAACCTCTGTGGAATATACATCTGGGTATC
Organism: Diabrotica undecimpunctata; assembly: GCF_040954645.1. NCBI lineage: Eukaryota > Metazoa > Arthropoda > Insecta > Coleoptera > Chrysomelidae > Diabrotica > Diabrotica undecimpunctata. Next base: position 4,687,664 of record NC_092807.1, on the reverse strand, counting down.
CTGGAACTGGTTTTCCTTGTTTCCGTCGTAAATCTCCTTGAGGATTGCTTCCAAGTATAATATTTTGGCATTTCAGAATATGACAATGTTTGAGCAAAAGCATAGTTTTGGCATATCTCAGAAAAACTGGTTAATGTAGGAGATCTAGGTGGTGGCTGAGCAGCTCTTTGTACTGCGTTCTATGGTGTAAAATATACTCTTTGTCCATTTTCTAAATGCACAGCTAAATGAACAACAGTAGGGTGTCTCTCATAAATAGTTAAATAGGAATTTCATTAGAAAAAACGGAAAACCATCCTGAGACTTCAAGGAACATTTTAAAAAAAAATTGTTAAGATCGGTCCATGCGTTGTTGAGTTATGCGCTTACCAACACATTTTGCGATTTATTTTTATATTATAGATTATTTAATGTTTACTTTGAATTTGACAGGTCTGTCATAAGTAAACAACGTATTCTTTGTTAATACGCAACAGGTTGCGCCAGGAGCAAAGTCGAGGCGAAAAAGGAGAGCAGTCGATTATGTTTGTATATATTATATTTTTCTAAAACTGTTTATAGTTCTTCGGAAACAAAGAAATGTTCATAAAGAACAATGAACATTAAGCTTGTTTTATTTTCTCATTGACCAAGAAGATCGTCAGTTCTTGTCCTACCTATTCATCTCTGTCCCTATGTAGTCTTGTACTACCTTTTTGCTCTTCGGAAAGATCTCATTTCGATATCTCGAATTCTAAAGTTACCTTACCTTACTTTATTCTTCTTCTTCTTAAAGTCCCATCTCCTATCGGAGGTTGGATATCATAACGGCTATGGTCACTTTGTTAGCTGCTGCTCTGAAAAGTTGTAGTGAACTACAGTTAAACCATTCTCTAAGGTTTTTCAGCCAGGAGATGCGTCTTCTTCCTATGCTTCTTCTTCCTATGCTTCTTCTTCCTTGGATCCTTCCTTGCATAATAATTCTCAGCAGTTCATATTTTTCTCCTCTGGTTATGTGACCCAAATATTCTAGTTTTCTTCTTTTTATGCTGTTCATAATTTCTAACTCCTTATTTAGACGTCGTAGTACCTCAGCATTGGTAATCCTTTGAACCCACTGAATTTTTAATATTCTTCTGTAACACCACATTTCGAACGCTTCTATTTTCCTTATGTGTTGTTTCTTCAATGTCCAAGCTTCCATTCCGTATAGTAAGATAGAAAATATGTAACATCTTAGAGCCCTCAATCTGAGATGCAACTGAAGGTCTCTGTTGGTAAGCATTGTCTTCATTTTCACAAATGCTTGCCTTGCAGTTTCAATTCGGACTTTGATTTCTCTGCTTTGGTCATTTTTGTCATCAACCCAGGTTCCCAGATATTTATATGTCTCTACTTTTTCTATTTGGGTTTGCTCTAACATTAATCCTTCATTTCCATGTTGCGTTTTTGAGACAATCATGAATTTAGTTTTTCTCTTATTTATTTTTAGTCCGTATCTAATGCAATAATCGTTAATTCTATTTACCAATTCTTGTAGCGATTCCAGGGTGTCTGCCATTATAACGGTGTCATCAGCGAATCTTATGTTATTTACTATTCTTCCGTTTACAGAGATTCCATCACCCAGATCCGCTATCGCTTCCTGGAATATGGCTTCACTGTACACGTTAAACAGTAATGGTGACAGAACACAGCCCTGTCTTACTCCTCTCTTTATATCTATATTTTCGGACTTTTGTTCTTCTATCTTTATATTGGCCTTTTGATTCCAATACAGATTGATAATGATTCGTAAGTCTCGTCTGTCCATATCTTTGTTTCTCAGTACTTCTATTAGTTTTTCATGTTGGACCCTGTCGAATGCCTTCTCGAAGTCGATGAAACAGGAATAAATATCTAGGTTCATATCTAAGCATCTTTGAGAGAGGACATTAAAAGCAAACAATGCCTCTCTCGTTCCCAGTCCCTTGCGGAACCCAAACTGAGTATCATCCATATCATCTTCTAGTTTTCTATATAATCTTCCATGAATCACCTTTAGAAATATTTTGAGGGTATGGCTTATTAGTGATATTGTCCTTACTTTATTATCCAGCTTCAATATGTAGATGGCCCTTTGTATTTCAGTGAACTTTGGATTATCAGTTGATCATGAGCAAAAGAAATATTTATTTGTTTATATTGCTTGATTTGCATATTTATGTACGTATATTCGTAATTTGAATAGTTGTGTAGTTGTAATAATAGAAGCGACTAACAAGTGATGACAAAATTGTATATGCAAGAATTCCCCGTTGACGTACAACACTGTAACTTTCGCTACAAGTCCGATAAATCGATTGCCAAAAATTACGCACAAATAATTTTGCAGCATCTGTTGGTGTGTCAATAAGTGGGTCGACGACCCACAAAACGAATATTTTGGAAGAGTGAATATTGAAACGAACAAAGTATTATGGTTTAATTGGTACAAGGCTAACAGGTGGACATTAAATAATAATTGTTTTGCTACAATATTTTGCACGGATAATTTATCTCAATATTAGTGTTAAACAGAATTGGTCATGCTGAGAATAAAATGGATTCTAATGAGGTGCTTTTTTATTTAATTACAAGCATACATATATACAATCAGTTTCATAAAAAACGGTCGATTTGATTTTAACTAAATTTTTTATTTATGGTCCAATTTTGATAATTTTTTGGAAGAGTCTAAGGACAATGATGCTAATTATTTCAAATCATCAAGATTTCCATATCACGCTGCAATTGTGCGCGTTATACGCGGCAAAATAAGATTGTTTCTATCATCAAAATTTCACACAAACGATGGTAAAATAAATCTTTTTATTCATTCTCAAAATAATTTTCAACATTAAAGATTGTATTAAAGCTTTAGATCTTGTAGTAGGAGATAATAATATAGAAATTTACAGCAAGAGAATTAAATACCTGTCTAATATAGGAAGAAACAAGCAAAGCCTTAGAAAAACTGGAACGAATGAACGAAAATCTGGAAAATGTAAGACTTCTGCTGCTGATAAAAGGTTTACTGTTTGGACCTCCTTAAAAAATTGACATTTACCCGCGATCAGTAACGCAGTTAGATTTTATCTAACATATTTTATTTTTCCTATACAGTGGAACCTCGATTATCCGTCTCTCTATTAACCGTCACCTCTGTTAACCGTCAGCGTTCATACATAAGTTATATTCACTACATAAGTAAAAATTTTGTCCTAAATTCATTTTGTTTGAGCATTGCGATCAGCCAAACGAAATTCGGTGAAATATACACGTGCAGTTATGCCACCACCACATTATTTTATGTAAATAATTTTTGTTCTTATTAAGGGCTCTGGATTAAATTTTAATGTAAATAGGTAGTAATAAATGATACCGTGCTTTTAGAGTTCTATTTTTAGAATCTCAAGCCGAAAATAAAAACCCACAGCACAATAATTATTACAGTCAATATCTGTGTGTCACCATAATTCAGTTTGATTCAAATTCGAACATTGATTGTGTCACTTAGTCCTTTGATTCATTAAGTTTTGAAAAATGGAGCCTTCCACATCTGGAGCATCAAAAAGAAAACGTGTTTTTTTGTCAATTAAAAAAAAAACAGAAATTATTGCATAACGAAAGAGAGGTGTTTCTGCTATCGTATTGAGCAAAAAGTATAATGTTCCGAGAACAACAATCTTAAAGAAAAATGCTGAAGGAATTAAAAAGTATGGCTGGGGTGGCGATGTTGATGATTGCAACTCACAAAGATTTGCATAAAGAAGCTAGAGAAGCTGCATCCCACATACAACAATTCATCGAGTGGAATTCTCGACAAGAAGAAACAAATAAGGTAGATTTGATGATTTTACGTCGATTAAGAAATTCAGCCGTTGCAAAATGTGAAGTAACAATAAAACAAACAAAGATTTCGGAATATTTTAAATCAAATTAAATTTTTTTTAATGTTCTTTTAACCGTCTTTTCGATTATCCGTCATACCCTTGGTCCGGTGCCCTGACGGATAATCGAGGTTCCACTGTATTACTTTTCTTTCCCGTCCCGAATTTTGGTAGATGGCCAGTTATGACTTTTATATAATCAAATGTGAGTAAGGTCTTAAAAAAATTTTCAGTGAAGAAAGTTTTCAATGAAGTGGTCCTTATTATACATCTTCTGTTACCAAAATTGTTTATTAATTCCACGGATAAAAAATCAACAATTGAGCGGTGCTAGTTATATCGTTGCTTTCGTCAAGTGCTAGTGCAAATTGTGAAGAATTATCTTTAAATGTATTAAAGATATTAGTTAATATATTGATATAAACAAAAAATTAAGAAACCTGATCGACTTCTCAACCCAGAATATCTACCAAGAGATAAAAAATAAAGTTAATGAAGCAGCTTATGAAGCACTCATAAGGCAAAATCCAAAGGAACAAAAAGAAAACAGAGAGATAAAAATCTTAAAATTAAAAGTGAAACTGGAACAAACCATGAAGTGGAGATATCCAGGAGTGGCTAGTATACCTGTTGAATACAAAGCACGTGGTGTTCATGTGTATTAAGGTATAAAAAATTGCTTATTACAAGCTTAAACTTTTATTTTAAGAAGATCTTTTCGGAATTAAATCGTTCCATCATCAGTTAAATAAAAAGTTGTTAAAAAACATTGTATGGCCACTTAAAAAAACTTTCGAAGGACATCCGTATTAAAATATAATCCTCATGGTTTTATCAAGGTAAATGCAATAGACTTAACTTATTGATTATTAAAAAACTGAAGATGGGGGCATCTTACATGACCCCCTGTAGCTGGTGAAGTTTTTTCGACTTACATTACCTCTGATCTGTTCTGGAGTCTTGGGCTAACTGGCTAATTATAGCAAATTTATAGCAAAAAATTGCTATTGATTTTACTACACACAAAACACAATTCTTCACTAAAAACTGCCTATTCACAAACTTAAGCACAATGACTTTTGCTCCTACTACATCATTCCACTTGACATTGATGGGTACTAACTGATTTTTCATACCATCTTTATATCAGTTAGCCCAAGACTCCAGAACAGATCAGAGGTAATGTAAGTCGAAAAAACTTCACCAGCTACAGGGGGTCAAGTAAGATGCCCCCATTTTCAGTTTTTTAATAATCAATAAGTTAAGTCTATTGCATTTACCTTGATAAAACCATAAGGATTATATTTTAATACGGATGTCCTTCGAAAGTTTATTTAAGTGGCCATACAATGTTTTTTAACAACTTTTTATTTAACTGATGATGGAATGATTTAATTCCGAAAAGATCTTCTTAAAATAAAAGTTTAAGCTTGTAATAAGCAATTTTTTTTATACCTTAATACACACGAACACCACGTGCTTTGTAGATAAAAATCTATTTAGTAACAACTAAAGAAAAAAATGTTTCCTGGGAAAGTAAATGTAGAGAAGAGCTCAACAAATATATAGGGTCAGCAAGCTCAAGAGAAGCATAGAAAACGGGAAAAACCGGAGAAAAAATAGCAAAGAAGTGAGTAGAATAGATTTGATAGAAGAAAGATCTTGGATCGAACATTACCCACAACTTCTGACTGAAACAAGACTGCAATTCACTAACACCATTACAAGAACATATAAAGTGTAATACGATGAAGACGATAAAATAACAGTACAGAAAGTTGAAGATGGAATACGAAATCTAAAAAATCGAAAAGCATGCGGACCATAAGGTATACCAAACGAATCCCTACCTTGGTATATGTAATAAAACATTAATAACCTTTGGTATGTAATAAATACGCTTATAGATTCTTTACAAATCAGTGCAAATAGTATTATAATTATTAAATAAAGAAATAATCACAAGTTCCCTTTTCATTAAATTTGCGGTTTTCCTCATTAATTTTTCTTTTCTTTGATATATTATACATTTTTAAAATTAATATATTAGTAACTATCACACTTAAAACTAGAAGGAACCACGTACGAAACAAATATATAACCGAGAAAATACAGCGTTCAAGGACTGGGGAAGACCGAGCTAATGTCAATTGTATAGTACCGCGAGAAGAATGGAGCAAAAATGAACTACATAATGTATATTTAAGGGTTTATTAACGTTTTATTTTCTATTTCAGGTTTGTGCTATGCCGAATTTGCCGCCAGAGTTCCAAAAGCAGGTTCTGCCTATATATACAGTTACGTCAGTGTAGGAGAATTTGTGGCGTTTGTTATTGGATGGAATCTAATTTTAGAATATATTATTGGTAAGTTACATTATAATAATTAATTTACAGACATCACAAAATCTTTATCATCATCATCATCAACGTGGTGCTACAGCCATTAGAGGGCCTCGACCTTCTCAAGCTTTCTACGCCATTCTGTTCTGTCCTTTGCTTGCATTTTTCAGTTGCCGACTCCGATCTTCTCCTCATCTTGTGTTACCCCATCCATCCACCTCAGCTTTGGTCTACCCCGGCTTCTCTTTCCCACGGGTTGCGCTGTTAGAATCTTTTTTATCATATTCGATTCAGGGGCCCGGGCTACATGTCCTGCCCACTGCAGGCGGTTTCGCTTAATTATAGTGGTAATATCTTTACCACCAAACGTATGCTTGTAGATATTCTGCAGTTCAAAGTTATATCTACGCCTCCATATTCTGTTCTCACAGACCGCTCCGAATATCTTGCGTAGCACCTTTCTTTCAAAAATGGATAGAGCGGATTCATCTGTTTTCGTTAGCGTCCATGCCTCTGATCCATATGTGAGAACGGGGACTATCAGTATTTTATACAGCCTTATACGAGTTTTTTGAGACAGACTTTTGTTAGCTAAGTACTTTGATAGACCATGATAACACCTGTTTGCAATTATTATTCGCCTTTTTATTTCCTCAGATGTGTTATTATTGGGGTTAACCGATGTCCCTAGATATATGAACTCTTTGACTGCTTCGAAGTTTTGGTCATTGATAATTAAATTTGTGTCAACATTTCCAGCTCTTGTGTTTGTGTTAGTCGCCATGAATTTGGTTCTATTTTGATTTATCTGTAACCCCATTCGTTCTGCTGCTGCTACTAGCTCGGTTAAGATTTCCACAGGTCTCGCCCTAGTTCTTGTTATAATGTCCACGTCGTCTGCATATGCTAGAATTTGGACTGATCTATTAAATATTGTTCTCCTGCTATCTAAATTAGCGTCTCGTACAACTTTTTCCAAGGGGACATTAAAAAGCTGACACGCCAGCGCATCTCCATGCCTTAACCCCCTATGTATTTGAAATGGGGTTGACGCGTCGTTTTGAATTTTTACTGCTGATAGCATCTTCGCCATTGTCACTTTTATCAAACATATGAGTTTTTTTCGAATTCCTAACTCATTCATAGAGTTGTAAAGACTTGGTCTTAAGACACTGTCATATGCCGCTTTAAAATCGACAAAAATATGATACATATCTATGTTAAACTCTTGCGCTTTTTCGAGGATCTGTCGTAGTGTAAAGATCTGGTTAATGGTTAAACTTCCACGCCTGAATCCTGCCTGATATTCTCCTAGAAATATTTCAGTATAAGGCTTTAATCTCTCGTGCAAAATATTTGACAATATCTTGTATGCTGTAAAAAAAATCTTTATCACCATCACTTATTATATCGGAAATCCCCAGGAGTAGATCAAATAGCAAATAAGCTCTTAAAGTAGGGAGGTAATTACCTTATACAACAACTTCAACTTCTTACATATTAACTTAAATAGGGATAAGTCCCAGGAGTTGGCTGTAAATAATTTAATAATTTTAGGTATGGTTTAATCCATTTAAACTCACACTGTTTGGTTTTGAGGTCATTTTGCAAGTACTACAAAGGTCACTTAAGATGGACTGATTAGTCCGAAAACATTTTGTTCCCCTTTGAAAATCCCCTGTCACAAGCACAACACAGCTTACGACAAACGGTGATTAAGTAACATTACACAAAGATTACCATACTGCATTTTAAGCTGAATTACCTTCTTCTCACTGCCGTTTTTTTCAAAGCCTTATGAAAACGAATCTTATCCGCCCAGACTCTAAATTGCTTTCTTACGGCTGTCAACATCGAAGTACTGATGGCCAAACTCGCACTTCTACAATAAAAGTGTCCGTTTCTTAAGGCGCTCCATCTCAAAGTGACATCATCCTCAAAAATCATTATCTTGCCCGCATCAGCGGAAAGATCGTTGTTTATTTCCTGTTGTCTCTTTATTATAAACAGACTCCAAAATGTTTAGATTATTAATCTCAGAGACGAAAAAAGACTAACAATCTTTTTCGGTGATGATGATATACATCATCATCACCGGCTCTACGACTCTATGTGAGTCTTGGCCGCGTTTACTATTTACCTCCATTGTTGTCGGTCCTGAGCAGCTATTTCCCATTGCTGTATTCCCATTTTGCGTATATCAATGGCTAGTGCGCCCTTCCATCTCTTTCTTGGGCGACCAACTGACCTTCTGCCATTGGGCCTTTCCCAGAATGTAGCGTTCAGGAGTCTTTCGTTACTCGATCTTAGTACGTGGCTCGCCCATCTTATTCGGTTTGCTTTAATGTAGCGTATTATGTTTTCATCTCCATATACTGTCTGGAGTTCATCATTGTGTCTTCTTCTCCATTCTCCTGTTGTCTCTTCTCTGCAAGGTCCATAAATAGTTCGCAGTATCTTTCTTTCCAGTACCAGTCATTTTGTCGTTTCCCGCTGGTTCAGAGTCCATGTTTCGCTTCCATACGTTATTGTGGGACGAATTATTGTCTTGTACACTCTTATTTTTGCTGGTATTGAGAGTATTTTTGATTTAAGTACGGTCATTTATTAGTAATATGCCCTGTTTCCTGCAATGATCCTGACTGCCACGTCCTTTTCATATTTATTTTCAGATGTTATGATCGCTCCCAGGTACTTGAATTCTTTGACGATTTTAAAGTTGTATTCATTGGTTGTTACGTTTTGTCTAACTCTTGGTCTTGGGTTCTTCGTAACCACCATGTACTTGGTCTTGTCCTCGTTCATCTTCAGACCAACTTTCTTGGCTCTGTTTTCGAATAGGGTGAAAACTTCTTTTGCATCTCCGGTGGATTGTGTAATTGTGTCCACGTCATCCGCAAACGCTAATAGTATTTTTGATCCTTAGGCGGCAAATCCGTTTGTCAGTTGTGGTTGAGCTTTCCTTACCGCATGTTCCATTGCAAAATTAAATAGCAGGGGGCGAGAGGATCTCCTAAGCCTGGTCTAAGCCCGATGTCAATGAGGAATTTCTCCGACGTGGTGCTGCCAATTCGTAATCCTATTTCTACCATGGTCTCCCACAATGCTTCTCTGCTAACAGAATCGTAAGCTTGTTTAAAGTCCACGAAGATTTGTTGTACATCGCGGTTGAATTCCAAGTTTTTTTCCAAAACCTCGCTTAAGACGAATATCTGGTCTATGGTCGACCTTCCCGGTCTGAATCCGCTTTGGTAGTCGCCTATTATTTCCTCTGCGTATGGAGTTAGACTTCTAGACAGTATTATGGATATAATTTTGTACGTTGTATTGATTAACGATATTCCTCTATAGTAACGACATATTTGTTTGATCCCTTCTAGTGGATGGGTACTATATTGTTTTCATGCCAGTGTTTCGGTATTTCTTCTCTTTCCCAGACTTCTCTTATAAGATGATATATCTCAAGGAGGAGCTTTTCTTCCCCTTTTTTTAGTAGTTGCTCAAAATAATTTCTCCATTGGCGGCTTATCTCCTCGTCTGTCAGCAATTGTCTTGCATCGTCTTTTATAAATCTTGGGCTGTTGGTCGTGTTGCCCTTCATTGTTTTTAGGTCCTTATAAAACTGTCTAGACTGACCTTACTCTGATTGAGTCCTTACTCTGTTGTAGTTTTAACTGTTCTCATCTGTAGGGCGTGTTAGTAACTCTAGCCTCTTGATTGCTTTCTGATGCAAGCTTTGTTTGCACTCATGGTCAAACCACTGGTTTTTCTTCTTGTTATTCCTTTCTTTTCCTATAGTTTCCGCTGCGGCACTTTCTATGGCGTTTGTTATATTTTGCCATTTCTTGTCTATGGTCAATTCTGGCGTTGATGTTTCTTCTTCTTCCAGTGTCTGCAATTTGTTTTGGATCAGTGCCTGATATTGGCGTTCACTATGGCGCTATCGAGCCTAGAAATGTCCCATCTGTTTCCTTGTTGGCATTGCTTTGGCTGTCTCGTCTTTAGCCTTGTTCACATTTTTGTTCTAACCAGGAAGTGGCCAGAGTCATTTTCTGCTCCCCTCAGACTGTGTACGCTGATGATATTGCTAGAATGTCTTCCATCGATAAGCACATGGTATATTTGGTTTCGTGTGATTCTATCATTTGACACCCAGGTTACTTTATGTACATCTTTTCTTTGGAATTGTGTAGTTTTTACTACCATATTTTTGGCAATAGCGAATTCTGCCAGTCTTGATCCGTTATCATTAGTATTACCATGTAAGCTATGTGTGCCGATCACTGCTCTAAGATGGTCCTCTTTACCTAGTTTGACATTGAAGTCTCTCAGTATGATTTTGACGTCGTATCTGGGTGCCGTTGTGTACTGTTGTTCTAAAATTTCATAAAATTCCTCCTTGTCGTCTTCATTTGCTTCTTCCGTTGGTGTGTGGATTGAGAGGAGGGTTAGGTTAAACCATTTTCCTTTGAGTCTTAGAGAGCACATGCGCTTGTTGATTGGTTTAAAATCAATTATGGTAGATGATGATGATATACGGATAAAAAATATATAATAGAAAACTAAGTCTGAAGGTTCATTTTTATCGTATTCTTACGAGTAATCAAGAACCCGGTCAACTTCCAGAAAAATTAATGAAATTATACTAATTTTTAGTGAAAATTATTCGTTGCAAAACCCTATGTAATATTGCTTTGACATCATTTTATTATAAAATGATTAGAAAAAAAGTTAAGGCAGAAAAGAAAATTTGTTTAAAAATTTTTAGTTATTTTTATTAATAACTTTTTATTTTCCATATTACCATAAAAAGTAATAAGAATAAATGTGTACACAATTTAATTTCCTACAAATAATGTTAAATACAATTTTCTGTAGGGTTGCTAGTTTACGAGATACAGCGCGAAAACCCTTTGCACTCCTTATTCCAAGATGGCGACTATTTAAGAACCCGGCCAACTTTGGAGCGCTGTAAAATCCAGAGACATTATTGAAATTAAACAAATTTGTAGTGAAAATGATTCTATAAAAAACCCTCTATGATATTGCTTTGATTTTATTTTATTGTAACATTACCAGAAAAAAAAGTTGTAAGGCCGAAAAGAAAATTTGTTCCAAAATTAGTTCTTTTTGTGTATATTTTTTTTTATTTTCATATGGAAAAGACATAACACTGCTCTGTACAGACGACTGTAGACAGCATTCCAAAATAGTAGGTGAAGTCTTGGGAAGGAAAAGAGAGATCGAAGTAAGAGAAAAGGTCGTGGCATATTATCGTGCACGTTGCGTTTCCAGCACATAGCGTTTCCGAAAAATATAATTTAAATGGTTTTAAATATGAACAACGCATACTGTCCGGAACATTGCGTTTCAGACACTTAACGTTTCCGTTCAGTATATTCGAAAACAATATTTTACTGATGCCGACGGCTGCGTAACGAGTCGTAACCGGTTTGTAAGGATAATGTTAATTAGATACCCGTCGTTTTTCCCTTGTTGTTTATTTAGGTCTTTGTTTGATTTTGATACAGAGTATTTAAAAAAATAATTTTCGAGGCTATTTTGTCATTTATGCATGTGTTTTTATTGCTTTGTGACAATTAATCACGGAAGTGATAAACAATTATTAGGAATTTAATAATAATAGGTTTAACAATTATTTTAGAATGAATAGGATTCAGTTTAAATATGTTTTAAATTTAATTTCACCTTCAGTTAAAAAACAAAATACTACATTTAACGAAGCCATACATATCAAACCAAAAAGTATTTTTAAAAAGAAGAGGTATCACTTCCGTACAAAAGTCCTAATTGTTTATCACTTCCGTGATTAATTGTCACAAAGCAATAAAAACACATGCATAAATGACAAAATAGCCTCGAAAATTATTTTTTTAAATACTCTGTATCAAAATCAAACAAATTGCGTAACAGTGTGCGTTGTTCATATTTAAAACCATTTAAATTATATTTTTCGGAAACTAAACGCTACGTGCTGCAAACGCAACGTGCATGATAATATGCCACGACCTAAATAGTTCCGAGCGGCACCGGTGGGGTATATATTCGTTAGGCACGTTTTAATGTTCATGTTTGTCTTATAAACTTTGAAACCACTAGAGTGTTAACGTCATTGTAAATATAATTTAATTGAATATAAATTATTTATAATAATTTATTAAAATGTGTTGTTATTGGTAATCATTGAATTACTTTTCAAGATAAAATTGTAAAACAAACATGTTGATGATAGGTATTAGATGAATTTAATGAGATTTATCGATCTTACCTACTAACTGATTTGTGAAAATATTTATCTAACAACAATATAAATAATCTGTCTGTTATTAAACTGTGTTATTATTTACACGAGAATGGTATATTTATATGTTGTAGTAGTTTTATAATATTTGTAGTTTTATAGAGTGATTCACGAAAAAAAAAACGGATTTATCAAGTTACTGATTTTATTCTTCAGACTATTTATTTATTAACGGATATACCATTTACAAGCAATTGACCATCTTGCACGATGGTTTGTAGAGCAACTGGATAAGTATGAAATAAAAACTTACCACTTATATATTTGGAACCTACGTTACTCTAAAAAGTAAGGCTTCCAGAAATCTGGTAGGGTGTGTAGCCTTATAGGAGTTCGAAAAATCTGACCGGTTAATAACTACACTGGTGCGCGGACTCAAGGATCCCAAAGGAACCGCCCAAAGCTCGAATATGGCGCACACTACCAATCGGATACACCCTGCACAATTTGCAATTACTATTCGTGAGAATATCGTATCAGTAAAAGCAGTTTCCACAAGAGTTATACTTGCAAAATTACAACTAAACACCCGTTACTCCATAAAGATCATTCAAGTCTATGCACCAACATCAAGTCACGCTGACGAAGAAATAGTTCTATGATGACTTGTACACAGCTGTTTCAGAAGACCAAGAACATTTTACGGTAATATGTGGCGACTTTAATGCCAAAATAGGAATAAGCACTGACCCAGCTGAAAATGCCCTCGGAAATTTTGGCACACCAGGTAGAAACGAAAGGGGCGAAATACTCTTAAATTTCCTATTAGAAAACAATCTATATTTAATGAATAGCTTCTTCTATAAGAAGATCCATAGAAGATGGACTTGGAAGAGCCCCGATGGTAAGACAAAAAATGAGATCGACTTCATCATCACTGACAAAAAACATATAGTCAAAGATAATTTTCGGTTGCAAGCGATCATAGAATGGTCCGAGCAACTGTAGAAATCAATATTAAGCAAGAAAGACTAAAGATGATAAAAAGTAAAAAATTCAAACCTTGGATGCCCCCAACGAATGAACTTGACTTTGAAAAAAATAGCACCAGTAACTTACTTAGAAATACAACAAGAGAAGACGTAAATAACCTAAACGAAGAAGTAGTAGATACATTAACACAAGCTCGGGAAAAATTTGGCCCTAAACATAGAAAAGAACAAAAATTAGTAGAAAAACGAAACAAAAAATGGAAGATCGTAGAAAAACGCAAGCCACGGCGACAAATTCGCTTGTTGGATTTGCCGACACGTTAGATTTTAGAGGGTTAGATTTTGATTAGAAAGTAATAGAAAAAAGTGATCGGCCAATGAAGATATTAAAATTTTCAATATGGTGGTACTTAACATGTTAAATTCTCGTTTTGTATTCTTGATGAACTGTTTATCCCATAGTGTGCCGTTTATTTTGTAATAAATCTTCTTTTCTGTGATAATTTGCTGATTATTTCCTCCTTGGTGGTTTCTTTTCTAAGAGGTATTAGAAGTAAGTAAGAATTATTACATACAAGAAAACCACCAAATTTTACCATGGAAGTATGACATCATTTAAAACAAGTATTTCCAAGTCAGCTGAAATTCATTGCTTATGGACATCCTGTTGCCATTTAGTGGCTTCGTCACTAAATATTTTTTAAATAAAGTTAAATAAATTCGAAATTTTAATTCACATTTAAATTTTTATTTTTTACTCATGCTAATTTCTTAATTAAGGGGATTTGATCTTTTTCAGGTACTGCCAGTGTTGCTAGTGGCATGAGCAACTACATCGATGCTCTGATAGGTGGCCAAATCAAGGATACGCTACGAAGATGGATGCCCATGGATATTTCGTTCATGTCCCCGTATCCAGACTTTCTTTCTTTCATTTTTGTGATGGTGTTGACATGTAAGTTCATTTTTTACTACTGGATACTGATATTTCATCTTAAGACATTGATTTTTCATTATTAATAAAAATTTAAGTAGTCTAAAAGTACAAATATTGCAAATCAAACTTGGTACACATATTTCCATGTCTTTACAAAAAACACTTACGATAATCTACGAAATCAGATATAAAAAATAAATGGAAAAATTTAAGAAACTAAGAAGAAACACGTGTCTAATAGAACGTAAAAATATGGCAGACAAAAATTGATTAAATTGATATAAGGTTGAATGCTCGAATAAATGAACTTTGATAAAATGAAAGGCAGATATCGAACACAGTTTTATTAATTAAATCTTGCCCAAGTACTTTCGCTCCCTAGAGCATCTTCTGGGGCATTTCGTCAAGGCATTCTGGTAGGCAACAGGCGAGAGAATCTCTCTCTCTCTCTCTCTCCTGTTGCCTACCAGAATGTAGCTTCGACTTTTTAAATAATTTTAAACTGCTTGTCCTTGTTTAGTGTGGTGTTATGTTTAATTTTATGTTTATGAGATTCTACGATTGTTGGATAGCCCAAAATTGACGAAATGCCCCTGAAGATGCTCTAGTGAGCGAAATTACTTGGGCAATATTTAATTAATAAAACTGTGCTCGATATCTGCCTTTATTTTATCAAAGTTCAAAAATTGATTACACAAAATAAATATATATAGCGTTTTACCAATAAAACAAGCAGTTCTAATTAATATAAATATATTTATTTATAGGTTTACAGCACGATAATATCTTATCAACTAAAACTTAGCTATTATCAGCCCTACTTATATATACGAGGAATTCTACAAAAATTCGCACCTTAACTGGAGCCAAATATGGTGATATTGCAATTTGCTGCCCGTACCCCGCAGTAACAATTGTTTTCTGTAGGTTAATACCAAAAAACATGTTTTCAGGTGCGAGCCTAAAAGAAAAGGCAAATTTAAGTTTTTTCCAACAAAAACTGATTTGTTCGCTAAAGCTATTTCATTCTTCTAGCGATCTGCATCGAAAAACGAGTGAAAGATACCTCTATAGTTGGAGCACACGTACATATCAGGTACCAATCGCTTCGTCTTGATCTCCAGAATGAAACTCTGACCCTTTGAAGAGCCAAGAAACACCTGCTCAAAACGTGGCAAGCGGTTATTCAGTCACTAAAATCGACGTTTTTTTCATTTTTTCGCGATTTTACCCGAAAATAGATTAAAAGATACCTCTATAGTTGGAGCACACATACATATTAGGTACCAATCGCTTCGTCTTGGTCCCCAGAAGGAACTCTGACCCTTTGAAGAGCCAAGAAACACCTGCTCAAAGCGTGGCAAGCGGTTATTCAGTCACTAAAATCGACGTTTTTTTCATTTTTTCGCGATTTTACCCGAAAATAGATTAAAAGATACCTCTATAGTTGGAGCACACATACATATTAGGTACCAATCGCTTCGTCTTGGTCCCCAGAAGGAACTCTGACCCTTTGAAAAGCCAACAAACACCTGCTCAAAGCGTGGCAAGCGGTTATTCAGTCACTAAAATCGACGTTTTTTTCATTTTTTCGCGATTTTACCCGAAAATAGATTAAAAGATACCTCTATAGTTGGAGCACACATACATATTAGGTACCAATCGCTTCGTCTTGGTCCCCAGAAGGAACTCTGACCCTTTGAAAAGCCAACAAACACCTGCTCAAAGCGTGGCAAGCGGTTATTCAGTCACTAAAATCGACGTTTTTTTCATTTTTTCGCGATTTTACCCGAAAATAGATTAAAAGATACCTCTATAGTTGGAGCACACATACATATTAGGTACCAATCGCTTCGTCTTGGTCCCCAGAAGGAACTCTGACCCTTTGAAGAGCCAAGAAACACCTGCTCAAAGCGTGGCAAGCGGTTATTCAGTCACTAAAATCGACGTTTTTTTCATTTTTTCGCGATTTTACCCGAAAATAGATTAAAAGATACCTCTATAGTTGGAGCACACATACATATTAGGTACCAATCGCTTCGTCTTGGTCCCCAGAAGGAACTCTGACCCTTTGAAAAGCCAACAAACACCTGCTCAAAGCGTGGCAAGCGGTTATTCAGTCACTAAAATCGACGTTTTTTTCATTTTTTCGCGATTTTACCCGAAAATAGATTAAAAGATACCTCTATAGTTGGAGCACACATACATATTAGGTACCAATCGCTTCGTCTTGGTCCCCAGAAGGAACTCTGACCCTTTGAAAAGCCAACAAACACCTGCTCAAAGCGTGGCAAGCGGTTATTCAGTCACTAAAATCGACGTTTTTTTCATTTTTTCGCGATTTTACCCGAAAATAGATTAAAAGATACCTCTATAGTTGGAGCACACATACATATTAGGTACCAATCGCTTCGTCTTGGTCCCCAGAAGGAACTCTGACCCTTTGAAAAGCCAACAAACACCTGCTCAAAGCGTGGCAAGCGGTTATTCAGTCACTAAAATCGACGTTTTTTTCATTTTTTCGCGATTTTACCCGAAAATAGATTAAAAGATACCTCTATAGTTGGAGCACACATACATATTAGGTACCAATCGCTTCGTCTTGGTCCCCAGAAGGAACTCTGACCCTTTGAAGAGCCAAGAAACACCTGCTCAAAGCGTGGCAAGCGGTTATTCAGTCACTAAAATCGACGTTTTTTTCATTTTTTCGCGATTTTACCCGAAAATAGATTAAAAGATACCTCTATAGTTGGAGCACACATACATATTAGGTACCAATCGCTTCGTCTTGGTCCCCAGAAGGAACTCTGACCCTTTGAAAAGCCAACAAACACCTGCTCAAAGCGTGGCAAGCGGTTATTCAGTCACTAAAATCGACGTTTTTTTCATTTTTTCGCGATTTTACCCGAAAATAGATTAAAAGATACCTCTATAGTTGGAGCACACGTACATATCAGGTACCAATCGCTTCGTCTTGATCTCCAGAATGAAACTCTGACCCTTTGAAGAGCCAAGAAACACCTGCTCAAAACGTGGCAAGCGGTTATTCAGTCACTAAAATCGACGTTTTTTTCATTTTTTCGCGATTTTACCCGAAAATAGATTAAAAGATACCTCTATAGTTGGAGCACACATACATATTAGGTACCAATCGCTTCGTCTTGGTCCCCAGAAGGAACTCTGACCCTTTGAAGAGCCAAGAAACACCTGCTCAAAGCGTGGCAAGCGGTTATTCAGTCACTAAAATCGACGTTTTTTTCATTTTTTCGCGATTTTACCCGAAAATAGATTAAAAGATACCTCTATAGTTGGAGCACACGTACATATCAGGTACCAATCGCTTCGTCTTGATCTCCAGAATGAAACTCTGACCCTTTGAAGAGCCAAGAAACACCTGCTCAAAACGTGGCAAGCGGTTATTCAGTCACTAAAATCGACGTTTTTTTCATTTTTTCGCGATTTTACCCGAAAATAGATTAAAAGATACCTCTATAGTTGGAGCACACATACATATTAGGTACCAATCGCTTCGTCTTGGTCCCCAGAAGGAACTCTGACCCTTTGAAGAGCCAAGAAACACCTGCTCAAAGCGTGGCAAGCGGTTATTCAGTCACTAAAATCGACGTTTTTTTCATTTTTTCGCGATTTTACCCGAAAATAGATTAAAAGATACCTCTATAGTTGGAGCACACATACATATTAGGTACCAATCGCTTCGTCTTGGTCCCCAGAAGGAACTCTGACCCTTTGAAAAGCCAACAAACACCTGCTCAAAGCGTGGCAAGCGGTTATTCAGTCACTAAAATCGACGTTTTTTTCATTTTTTCGCGATTTTACCCGAAAATAGATTAAAAGATACCTCTATAGTTGGAGCACACATACATATTAGGTACCAATCGCTTCGTCTTGGTCCCCAGAAGGAACTCTGACCCTTTGAAAAGCCAACAAACACCTGCTCAAAGCGTGGCAAGCGGTTATTCAGTCACTAAAATCGACGTTTTTTTCATTTTTTCGCGATTTTACCCGAAAATAGATTAAAAGATACCTCTATAGTTGGAGCACACATACATATTAGGTACCAATCGCTTCGTCTTGGTCCCCAGAAGGAACTCTGACCCTTTGAAGAGCCAAGAAACACCTGCTCAAAGCGTGGCAAGCGGTTATTCAGTCACTAAAATCGACGTTTTTTTCATTTTTTCGCGATTTTACCCGAAAATAGATTAAAAGATACCTCTATAGTTGGAGCACACATACATATTAGGTACCAATCGCTTCGTCTTGGTCCCCAGAAGGAACTCTGACCCTTTGAAAAGCCAACAAACACCTGCTCAAAGCGTGGCAAGCGGTTATTCAGTCACTAAAATCGACGTTTTTTTCATTTTTTCGCGATTTTACCCGAAAATAGATTAAAAGATACCTCTATAGTTGGAGCACACGTACATATCAGGTACCAATCGCTTCGTCTTGATCTCCAGAATGAAACTCTGACCCTTTGAAGAGCCAAGAAACACCTGCTCAAAACGTGGCAAGCGGTTATTCAGTCACTAAAATCGACGTTTTTTTCATTTTTTCGCGATTTTACCCGAAAATAGATTAAAAGATACCTCTATAGTTGGAGCACACATACATATTAGGTACCAATCGCTTCGTCTTGGTCCCCAGAAGGAACTCTGACCCTTTGAAGAGCCAAGAAACACCTGCTCAAAGCGTGGCAAGCGGTTATTCAGTCACTAAAATCGACGTTTTTTTCATTTTTTCGCGATTTTACCCGAAAATAGATTAAAAGATACCTCTATAGTTGGAGCACACATACATATTAGGTACCAATCGCTTCGTCTTGGTCCCCAGAAGGAACTCTGACCCTTTGAAGAGCCAAGAAACACCTGCTCAAAGCGTGGCAAGCGGTTATTCAGTCACTAAAATCGACGTTTTTTTCATTTTTTCGCGATTTTACCCGAAAATAGATTAAAAGATACCTCTATAGTTGGAGCACACATACATATTAGGTACCAATCGCTTCGTCTTGGTCCCCAGAAGGAACTCTGACCCTTTGAAAAGCCAACAAACACCTGCTCAAAGCGTGGCAAGCGGTTATTCAGTCACTAAAATCGACGTTTTTTTCATTTTTTCGCGATTTTACCCGAAAATAGATTAAAAGATACCTCTATAGTTGGAGCACACATACATATTAGGTACCAATCGCTTCGTCTTGGTCCCCAGAAGGAACTCTGACCCTTTGAAAAGCCAACAAACACCTGCTCAAAGCGTGGCAAGCGGTTATTCAGTCACTAAAATCGACGTTTTTTTCATTTTTTCGCGATTTTACCCGAAAATAGATTAAAAGATACCTCTATAGTTGGAGCACACATACATATTAGGTACCAATCGCTTCGTCTTGGTCCCCAGAAGGAACTCTGACCCTTTGAAGAGCCAAGAAACACCTGCTCAAAGCGTGGCAAGCGGTTATTCAGTCACTAAAATCGACGTTTTTTTCATTTTTTCGCGATTTTACCCGAAAATAGATTAAAAGATACCTCTATAGTTGGAGCACACATACATATTAGGTACCAATCGCTTCGTCTTGGTCCCCAGAAGGAACTCTGACCCTTTGAAAAGCCAACAAACACCTGCTCAAAGCGTGGCAAGCGGTTATTCAGTCACTAAAATCGACGTTTTTTTCATTTTTTCGCGATTTTACCCGAAAATAGATTAAAAGATACCTCTATAGTTGGAGCACACATACATATTAGGTACCAATCGCTTCGTCTTGGTCCCCAGAAGGAACTCTGACCCTTTGAAGAGCCAAGAAACACCTGCTCAAAGCGTGGCAAGCGGTTATTCAGTCACTAAAATCGACGTTTTTTTCATTTTTTCGCGATTTTACCCGAAAATAGATTAAAAGATACCTCTATAGTTGGAGCACACATACATATTAGGTACCAATCGCTTCGTCTTGGTCCCCAGAAGGAACTCTGACCCTTTGAAAAGCCAACAAACACCTGCTCAAAGCGTGGCAAGCGGTTATTCAGTCACTAAAATCGACGTTTTTTTCATTTTTTCGCGATTTTACCCGAAAATAGATTAAAAGATACCTCTATAGTTGGAGCACACATACATATTAGGTACCAATCGCTTCGTCTTGGTCCCCAGAAGGAACTCTGATCCTTTGAAAAGCCAACAAACACCTGCTCAAAGCGTGGCAAGCGGTTATTCAGTCACTAAAATCGACGTTTTTTTCATTTTTTCGCGATTTTACCCGAAAATAGATTAAAAGATACCTCTATAGTTGGAGCACACATACATATTAGGTACCAATCGCTTCGTCTTGGTCCCCAGAAGGAACTCTGACCCTTTGAAGAGCCAAGAAACACCTGCTCAAAGCGTGGCAAGCGGTTATTCAGTCACTAAAATCGACGTTTTTTTCATTTTTTCGCGATTTTACCCGAAAATAGATTAAAAGATACCTCTATAGTTGGAGCACACATACATATTAGGTACCAATCGCTTCGTCTTGGTCCCCAGAAGGAACTCTGACCCTTTGAAAAGCCAACAAACACCTGCTCAAAGCGTGGCAAGCGGTTATTCAGTCACTAAAATCGACGTTTTTTTCATTTTTTCGCGATTTTACCCGAAAATAGATTAAAAGATACCTCTATAGTTGGAGCACACATACATATTAGGTACCAATCGCTTCGTCTTGGTCCCCAGAAGGAACTCTGACCCTTTGAAGAGCCAAGAAACACCTGCTCAAAGCGTGGCAAGCGGTTATTCAGTCACTAAAATCGACGTTTTTTTCATGTTTTCGCGATTTTATCCGAAAATAGATTAAAAGAGACCTGTATAGTTGGAGCACACGTACATATCCGGTACCAATCGCTTTGTCTTGGTCCCCAAAAGGAACTCTAACCCTTTGAAGAACCAAGAAACACCTGCTCAAAGCGTGGCAAATATATAGATATAATATAGAAAGTTTGTTATAAAAAAAAGAAGAAAAAAAATTGAATCGTATTTTCTTACTTAAAACACGATAAATTAATATGTGAAGGTTTTCAGCTATATTACAATTTACTATCTATAATTTGATGACGGATCAGGCTACATACTGAGGATCAAGTCACCAGCTTCCGATAGGTAGATGAACTTCACTTACGGAAGTCATTTTAACTTGATTTTCCGGTAAAATCGCGAAAAAATGAAAAAAAAACGTCGATTTTAGGGACTGAATAACCGCTTGCCATGCTTTGAGCAGGTGTTTCTTGGTTCTTCAAATGGTCAGAATTCATTCTGGGGATCAAGACGAAGCGATTGGTACCTAATATGTATGTGTGCTCCAACTATCCAAGGTATCTTTTAATCTATTTTCGGATAAAATCGCGAAAAAATGAAAAAAACGTCGATTTTAGGGACTGAATAACCGTTTGCCACCCTTGAGCTTTTTTTTGGTTCTTCAAAGAGTCAGAGTTTATTCTGGGGACCAAGATGAAGCGATTGGTACCTAATATGTATGTGTGCTCCAACTATAGAGGTATCTTTTAATCTATTTTCGGGTAAAATCGCGAAAAAAAAACGTCGATTTTAGTGACTGTATAACCCATTGCCACGCTTTAAGCAGGTGTTTCTTGGCTCTTCAAAGGGTCAGAGTTCCTTCTGGAGACCAAGACGAAGCGATTGGTACCTGATATGTACGTGTGCTCTAAGTATAGAAGTCTCTTTCACTCGTTTTTCGAGGCAGATCGCTAGAAGAATGAAATAGCTTTAGCGAACAAATCATCAGTTTTTTGTTGGAAAAAACTTAAATTTGCCTTTTTTTTGAGGCTCGCACCTGAAAACATGTTTTTTGGTATCAACCTACAGAAAAAAAATTGTTACTGCGTGGTACGGGCAGCAAATTGCAATATCACCATATTTGGCTCCAGTTAAGGTGCGACTTTTTGTAGAATTCCTCATACAAGTTATTATGTACTAGAATATTCTGGAATATTCTACCTCTATTCACTTGCATTAGCGCCTCGATCTCCATCTCGGTCGATTCATCCGGAAGGTTCCCAAACACAGATCATTGTCGTCTCGAGATACAACCGTTATATGGGCTACGTCGAAATAAGCATGTTCGGTACATGTAAATTAAAAGACACACAGAATTAAATAATCTTCATCAATAATGATTTAACCGAATAAGAGCAGGAAACACAAATACAAGAAGAATAGCAAAAGAGGAAACACCAAAAGAAAAAGAGGTTAAAATGGGCCTCAGAAAACTTTCAGTGGATAAAAAAGGTCTAAGAAAAAGCAAACAAACGCTAGGAGCCATTTAAGACAAAACGGAAAAAGTGGATGTCTTAAGAAATTAGACTCGGTAATGGAAAAGGTTGTCGAAGTCTGCCAAAGCGAGGAGATGGTAATAATGAATACAAATTTTAAATTACCTAAAAGAAGACTTTATACTTGGAAATCACCTGTGGATTCAGAAGACAACATTGTTCGAAACCAGATAGATTACATTTTAATAAAATCTAGATATAAAAACGCTATAAAGTCTCTGAGAACATACCCCGAAGCTGACATAAATTCAGACCATAATCCATTAGTAGGCATAATGCAGATAAAATTGAAGAAGATCCAAAAACAAACAAATATACCACGGTTTGATGTCTCAAAGATAAAAGAAGAACCTATACGTCAGAGCTTAAAATAAGAAATAAATGAAAACTTAAAGAAAATCAAACAAGACGTGATAAAAACAACAGATGTTAATAACAAATGGAACATGGTACAAGAAACTTTAATAAAGGCAGAAAAAAAGCTACTGCAGACAAAACTAAGAAAAAAACAGAGATGGATGACTTCAGAAATCTTAGATCTAATGGAGGAAAGAAGGAAACATAAAGGCAGGAGTAAGGCAAAATACAAGGAACTACAGAGATTGATAGGAAAGAAAATAAAAGAGGCCAAATCCACCTGACTTGCTAATCAATGCAGTGAAATAGAGGCATATGCTAAACAGTATGATAGCTTTAACATGCATAAGAAAATAAAGGAAATGACAAATACACTGAGAAAAAAGAAAGATGCCCTTCTGAAAGACGCAAATGGAAAAATCATTATAGAAATTAAAGAGAAATTAAAAAAATGGAAGACATACATAACAGATCTGTTTGAGGATAATTGGCAAGAACCGGAAGAAATCGACAACGAAACGGGACCAGAGATCAGGAATAGAGGAAATCGAACAAGCAATACGAAACGCAAAAAACGGAAAAACTGTAGGTCCAGACTAAATACCTGCAGAACTACTGAAATGTCTAGACGATGAAACTCTACCTGTACTTCTAGACCTATTTAATGAAGTATATAAAACTGGAGAAGTCCCACAGGAATGGTTGGTGTCCACCTTTGTAGCAATACCAAAAACAGTATATGCCAAAGATTGTTCAGACTATAGGACAATATCACTAATAAGCCATACCCTCAAAATATTTCTAAAGGTGATTCATGGAAGATTATATAGAAAACTAGAAGATGATATGGATGATACTCAGTTTGAGTTCCGCAAGGGACTGGGAACGGGAGAGGCATTGTTTAATTTTAATGTCCTCTCTCAAAGATGCTTAGATATGAACCTAGATATTTATTCCTGTTTCATCGACTTCGAGAAGGCATTCGACAGGGTCCGACATGAAAAACTAATAAAAGTACTGAGAAACAAAGATATAGACAGACGAGACTTATGAATCATTATCAATCTGTATTGGAATTATAAAGCCAATATAAAGATAGAAGAATAAAAGTCCGAAAATATAGATATAAAGAGAGGAGTAAGAGTAAAAGTGTTCTGTCACCATTACTGTTTAACGTGTACAGTGAAGCCATATTCCAGGAAGCGATAGTGGGTCTGGGTGATGGAATCTCTGTAAACGGAAGAATAGTAAATAACATAAGATTCGCTGATGACACCTTTATAATGGCAGACACCCTGGAATCGCTACAAGAATTGGTAAATAGAATTAACGATTATTGCATAAGATACGGACTAAAAATAAATAAGAGAAAAACTAAATTTATGATTGTCTCAAAAACGCAACATGGAAATGAAAGATTAATGATAGAGCAAACCCAAATAGAAAAAGTAGAGACATACAAATATCTGGGAACCTGGGTTGATGACAAAAATGACCAAAGCAAAGAAATCAAAGTCCGAATTGAAACTGCAAGGCAAGCATTTGTGAAAATGAGGACAATGCTTACCAACAGAGACCTTCAGTTGCATCTCAGATTGAGGGCTCTAAGATGTTACATATTTTCTATCTTACTATACGGAATAGAAGCTTGGACATTGAAGAAACAATGCATAAGAAAAATAGATGCGTTCGAAATGTGGTGTTACAGAAGAATATTAAAAATTCAGTGGGTTCAAAGGATTACCAATGCTGAGGTACTACGACGTCTAAATAAGGAGTTAGAAATTATGAACAGCATAAAAAGAAGAAAACTAGAGTATTTGGGTCACATAACCAGAGGAGAAAAATATGAGCTGCTGAGAATGATTAAGCAAGGAAGGATCCAAGGAAGAAGAAGCATAGGAAGAAGACGCATCTCCTAGCTAAGGAACCTTAGAGAATGGTTTAACTGTAGTTCACTACAACTTTTCAGAGCAGCAGCCAACAAAGTGACCATAGCCGTTATGATATCCAACCTCCGATAGGAGATGGAACTTTAAGAAGAAGAAATGGAAAAGGTAAAACAAAGCAAAACTTAAAAAAACACAAGATAGAAACTTGGTATGTAAGACGTGAGAGCAACGCAGAAGCTATTAAGTAAAGAGGGATAACCAAACTTCTTCTTCTTCTTCTTAGTCGTTAACCTGATGCAGGTATCATGATATCATGAAGCTATTAACTAAATTTCCCAATGTTCCTCCACGTTTTTCTATCTTCTGCCATTCTAGCACATTCTGACAATGGAGCGCCAATGGTAGCAACAATATGGTCCGTGTATCGGATAACCAAACAAAAGACGCTAAAAACAGAAAACGCAGGAAAAAAATAAAATATTAAATAGAAAGACGAGGAGTATTTAATTCAATTTTGTAATAATAAAGTCAAATAAATAATGTATTTAACAATTTGTACTTTAATTGTAAAAAGTGAAAAGCTACCTGAACAAACTGAACTGCTTTAAAAACAGTTTTTGAAAAATCAGGAAGGAAATCGTCTACAAAGAATTATGCCGAGTCACAACAGTCCATTTACGAACTAATAACTGCATTCCGGAAGTCAGAACTGTTTTACAATTTTAGTATCCATTTTTTCCATAAAAAAAGAAGATATCCTTTGAATGAATTCAAGGTTTTAATACAAACTACTTTTAAATCTATTATATCCGCATTTTTAACTCTTACATAACAAAAATCGTAGATTAAATGATAGATTACGCATAAAATTAAAGCAAACAGGAAACATTGACTTGAATTGTATGCGTGTGTATTATATTTTTCATACCAAGTTGTTTTTTCAAAACATTTAATCTTTTGCAACCTTGCATGTCAGATATTTGCTCACGGTACGGTAATTTTTCTAAGATTCAATCGGTTTTATGAGAGGCAATTCAATAAGGCAATAATTTTATTGTGAGTAGTAAAATTGCAACAGGTGGAATTTAATTCGAGCATGTGATACCAAGTACGTAGAATTATTATCTATTCTATGACAAAGCACAATCGGTTTATTTGTGATTTAAAATACAGAAAAAATTAAAAAGTACCGAAAAATGGCTCAATTAAAAAAGAAAGTACACGAAAAAAACTGTAAAAAATATGACATTAGACAACTGAAATATAGTGAACTTATATGAATAGTCAGCAAAACATTAAATAGAAAATTCAAAAAGAATCTTCTGTTATATCATCAATAAAACGATATAGGCCATTTAAGACAATTTTATGAAGCATGAAAACATGGATGACTACAGAGGTTCTGTAGCTGATGGAATAAAGAAGGAAAAACAAGGCCGATAATTCCATGTATAAAAGATTACAAACAGAGATACAGAGAAAGATCAGAGGAGCCAACAGAAAGAACTGTAAACAAATGCCAATAAATCGAAATTCTACAAAGTAAATACGACGATTTCAACGTAAATATATATATATATATATATATATATATATATATATATATATATATATATATATATATATATATATATTGATATGATATGGGAGAAATAAAAATGTTTAAAGAAAATAATTTATAAGTTATATACTAGATAATTTTAGATATAACAAGTATTTGGTTATTTTAATAAGTTAAATACTAGAGAATTTAATAAAAATTATTTATATAAGGGCATTTTTAAGAAATTAGCATATAATAATTGTAAAAAGTTGTAGTTTAATGTTGTAAATATATTTAAGTGAGCCATGTGCATAGGCAACCAACTATACATGTGAGTGATAGACAGATATACATACTCTCCAAGTGACATTTTAAATAATTAGGAATATAAAGTGGGGTTATAATAATAATGTTAGTTTAAAATGTTTAATTTATATATAGTTACTAATTTAAATGTTTATTCTGATCTGAAAAGCCTAAATGTCAACAAAATTATCAATAGAACATTAACGAATTCTCCAGAATGCAGAATTTGACCTTTGTTTATGTTGGAACATTCTGGAATAATGATTATGTCGGTGGATCGAACAGATACTTTTTTCGAGAACATCCATATAGAAGAAATAGAACTAAATAGAACATGATTTCTTACCAGATGGTTCTGGAACATCCGAAAAGATATAAATACCCGTGATTTGGATTCAAGATGGCCAGTTTATTATGAAAGTTAGTAGAAGATAGACTCATTTAGTTAGTGAAGTCAATTTATAATTATACACAAATAATTATTGAAGATTAAAAAAGTATATTAGAAGAATATTGGAAGAAATTAAAATTATATTATGATTGGAGATTAGTATAAATCAACTTATAATAATTGGATATTGGTATATTGAAAAGAAGAATAAATATAAATGCTGTTTTGCTGGTTTGCTTGGTGGTTTATAAATGCTGGTGAAGAAAAATATATCTTAAATTGGTAGAAGCTGATAATTGGAAAAAGTAATTTCACAAAAACAAGGACAACCGAAGTACGAAGACATTCAGTGGTGATTAGAATCTATATAGTGGAAAACAGTTCATTTAGGCATTCAGTGAAAGAAAGGTACAAAATTTTGTTAATATAATTTAGTTAGTGTCATAACAGTTTCAATTTTGAAGATAGTTTGTTTAAATTTTACATTGTCTATAGAATTTAATTAGTTTTATAAGAATATCAATTTCAAGATAGTTTATTTTAAATTTACATTGGCTAGGTTAGATATATATATGTGTGTTTCATAATAGTTATAATAAAGATAATTTAAAAAAGTACTTACAAACTAATTCTTTGAGAACCGCGATAAAAACCCTATATTATTAAAAATACTCATTGCTCATCATTCAAACAAACAATACATCATAACAATATATATATATATATATATATATATATATATATATATATACATATATATATATATATATATATATATATATATATATATATATATATATATATATATATATATATATATATATTCAGGGATTCTACAGTATTCACTACCTTCCCTCGCTCAACCGTTTCCATCTCTCTCTGTTGTCGCATTCTCCATCGTTAAGGCCTCTCTTACTCATGGCGTCTACTTCGTTCCTCCAGGATTTTCAGGGTCGTCCTCTTTTACTCTTTCCTATGGGGCTCCATTCGGTTATTCTCTTTATCCATCTGCTGTCGCTAGTTCTTCTTACATGTCCAGACCACTTTAGTCTTTTTTGTTCTATATATGTTAGTATGTGTGTTTCTATTGATGTCCTTTGCTTTATTTCGTCATTACTTCTCCTATCCATTCTTGTTACTCTGCAGCATCTTCGCAGGCATTCCATCTCTGTTGCTACCATTCTACTGCTGTTTTTCTTGTTTATGATCCAATTTTCAGCGCTATATGTCATAATACTTCGCACTAATGTTTTATAAATTTGTGTTTTTGTCTTCATATTTAGGTGTCTATCCCACCATACTGAGTTAAGTTGTCGGATTGCTGGTCTTGTTTGTCCTAATCTTTGTGTAATTTCTTCCTCTGTTGTTGCCTTTTTCGTAATTATAAACACCAAGTATTTGAATTTATCCTTTCCATTGATTGTTACGTTGTCATCAATCTGTAGATTTTCTATGTTTTCTTCACTTGTAGATAGGTACTCTGTTTTCGCGAGGTTAATATCTAGGCCAGCCTTGGTATATTCTTCTTGTAGTTTTTTCATTATGTAGCTGAGGTCGTCTTGGTTTTGTGCAATCACTACTTGATCGTCTGCAAAGCTTAACGTATATAGGTATTCGTTCCGTACCGGTACTCCCATGCCTTCGCATTTTCTTTTCCATGTAGTCAAGGCTTTCTCTAAGTATATTTTGAATAGGGTTGGAGATGTGGAACAACCCTGCAGGAGCCCTTTTGTTGTGGTGAAGTCTCCTATGATTCTTGTTCCCATTTTAATGGACACTTTATTTTCTTTATACAGAGCTTTTGTAGCTTCTATGAGTTCCGATGTATTTCTAATTTTTACATAGTCTGACCTTGGTACAGAGTCATACGCCTTTCTCAGGTCCACAAATGCCAAATTTATATCCCTTTTTTTTTGCTTTTTTCTTTTCCAACAGTTGTTCCAATGTGCATATGTGGTACATAAGAGAAATAAGAGGCAAATGTAAAAAGAGTAAGTAAAGTTGTTATTTATTATAATGGAGAGGTAATCATGGACAAAGTGAATAGTGATAATATCTGAAAAAATTATATACGAAATTTATTTTTTGATGAGAGGGACAACCAGTCCTCAATTCCTACGAAAACCGGACCACCTGTACTAGTGGGAGAAATATAAGCAGCGATAATATCGCTTAAATAGAATCAAGCTCCAGGACCAGACGGGGTACAGTTTGAATTTTCTTAAACTTCTTGATGATGAATCTTTCAAAATACTATGTAAAATCTTCAATAATATCTATGAGACAGGCACATAATAAATAACAATCAGAATGCCCACTCTCAGATGCCGCCTTTGAAGTGTGTCATCACGCGATCGCCATATTTAAAACAGAAACCACAGGATCGGATTGAGAAATTTGTGACAAGCTACGACAGAACCGTAATTTTAATTTTAAGAGTTTAATAATTTAAAAGTTTTTAATAAAATCCTTTATACAGGAACTTAGTTTCCTTGTGGATTTTAATAATTTAGTAAATTTGAAATAATTGAATCTATTCTTCAACTAAAAGTACGACATAAAATATTGCATATTATGTCTATGGTTGCCATATTATGTCTATGGTTGCTTGTTTATGGTAAATAAATTCTTCTTCTTCTTCTACTACTTCTTGGAGATCTTTCGATCTGTTTAATTCTGAAGCTGCGTCGGGTTAATTTCCTGGGAGATAGATTGCCAACTATCCCTCCATCTTTTAGGTGGTCTTCCGGGAGGTCTTGAACCGGGCGGGTTGTTTTCTAGGGCAATTTTTGGGAGTCTATTCTCATCCATTCGTCTTACATGATTGTACCACATCCTCTTACGCTGCCTTCCCCATCTTACAATATCTTGAATTTTGCACTGCTCTCTGACGTATGTATTTCTCACCCTGTCTCTTCTTGTTTTGCCCACTATTGTTCTTAGGGTTTTCATTTCGGCAACCCTTAGCATCTGTTTCGTTTTGTTGGTATCTTCGCGCACTTCTATGTCATATGTCTTGATCGTATGCAAGTCTTATAGATTCTGATTTTACTATCTGTGCGCATATACGGATGCTTTGTTTATCTGACTCCTTAGGTCCTTTACTGAGTCGTGTGTGCTTGATATATCTATGCCCAGATATCTGAATTGCATCACCTGTTCTATGGGGTTGTTCTCAACCACTACCTTACATCTGAGCGGATCTTTTGCTATTAGACATTTAGTTTTGTTGGTAGAAATGGTCATATTTAGTTGGCGGCTTATTTGAAAGAACTGAAAGAGCTGTATCTGAAGATCATCTGATTCGGCAATAATTGCTGCATGATCTGCGTAACACACCATACCAATTCTTTTGTTGCCCATTCTGTGTCCGAGGTTAAGAGATGTTACTTTGGTTATACTTTTGCCCATGAGTAGGTTAACCAAGAAGGGGCTTAAACTGTCGCCTAGTCTAATTGCTACCGGTGTTGGAATACTTTCAGTGAATTGGTCTCCTGCTCTAACTTTGGTTACATTGTTGTTATTTAGGTTATGGACTATCTTTGTTATGTTGGTCGTAAATCAATTAAACCGCGTAAATATTCAATTCTTATTGGTCTAACTATTATGCTTCCAACAGAAAAGGGCATATTTTGTGTGTTCAGATTTATTAGGGTTAATAATGTGAAGCGAAAAAGGCTAAAGTGTGTCCCTTCAAAAAGTCGTCTCAGGAACGCACCTCAAAAATATTAGCAATATCATTTTAAAGTGCTCCCCTTTAAAATATATAATAATGTCTAAATTGTTATTATTACGCAAAGGATACAATATAACATAACTTGAAGATGGTATACAAAGGCTATTCCACCAATTTAATACAAGAGCCAAAGAATTTAATTTATTTTTCATAATTTTATGTTTTTCAAATAATTTTATATGCAAATAATGTAGGATTTTATTAGGAATTGACTGATACTGACTAGCAAATAACTTTTTTTTATTAAAACATTATACAAAACCAATTACCATGATTACTTAACTTATTTTCAGTTCTTCTTGCCTTTGGAGTAAAAGAATCCTCAAAGCTCAACAACGTTTTTACCGCAGTAAATATGGTTACCATTTTTATTGCGATCGTTGCAGGATCCATAAAGGGTAAGTACAGGTTTCTGCATTTATAATTCTGCTTCTTCAGCGTTTAAATATTACACCATCCGTTTTTTTTGTTGTGCATTCATCTTTAATTTCGCTCATTTCACTCTGTCTTCAGCAATTGTGGAAAGTTCTATTGTTGTTTTTCCAGTCTATTGCTTTAAATTTTTCAACCAGGATATGCTTCGTCTTCCTGGTTTTCTTTTTCCTTTCACCTTCCCTTGCCAACTCGCATCCAACCAATCGCATCAACTCATATTAATCATTTCTTGGTATGTGTCAAAAATGTCTCATTTTCCTTGTGTTGAGTATTTCTTTTAGTTTGTTGACGTTTAGAGAGCTTTGAGATGTGGGTATTTCGTCGTATGCTGAAAATTCCATGGACCGACCGCGTTAGAAATGAAGAAGTTTTAAGGCGTGTGAATAGAGAACGTGAACTCACAGAAATTGTCAAGAAGCGTAAAACGTCTTATCTTGGACACATATTTAGACACGATAGGTATAACTTCCTTCAGCTTATTATAGAAGGGAAAATAGAAGGCAGACGCGGCCCGGGTAGACGACAAATGACCTGGCTGCGCGACATCAACGATTGGACAGGATTAGATTTTCAAAGTTTAATAAGGAAAGCCCAAAATAGGGAAGACTTTGCTGAGGTCATCGCCAATCTTCGCTAAGAAGACGGCACCTAAAGAAGAAGAAGAGTATTTATTTTCCTTTTTTAGTCTTTCTTAAAGTATTTGTTATGTGTTCTGACTATAATATTTTTCACATTCTTCGATAACACCATATCTTAAAGCTAGCAAGTCCTATTTCAGTTGCATCCTTAATTATCCAGGCTTCAACTCCACACAGCAAGGCAGAATTTATGTAGCATCTCAATACTCTAGTTCTACTTTCTAGTTTCCATTACAACCTACTGCTTTCATCTTATTAAAAGCGTTTCTGGTCATCTCGATGCCCTGCCCCATTGTTCACTTAGCTCACGTCTCAGATAGTTGGATCTGGGTACTTTCTCTAAACATATAATACTTTTATGCATTGTTTACCAACTAGGTAATAAAGTCAATCTTAATGGGTTATTGTATAAATCCACAAGGAAACTAAATTTATGTAGTTTACTGTATACCATGTATATGTCAAAAAATATCCCACTTTTTTCCTTAGTTCTTATTCTTATAATACCATAGCTTCATTGGACGTTAGTCTACAGCATCTCTGAATAGTCATCCATCCATCCACTCATCAAACATCCCGGGCGTCTCCGTAAGTATCTGTGATGGGTAAATTTTCCCTTTAGAGAAATGGAAGGCTGACAAATCTGAATTAGTATAATAATAAATTAAAGAATTTATATCAATATGTAATATCCTTGTCTGTATATTTATTTACATATCAATTTCTATTACAGCCGACGTTGGAAACTGGAAAATTGATCCAGCAAAGTTAAACGAGACAGAAAGAGCAGTTGCAGGAGAAGGCGGATTCATGCCATTTGGTGTAGCTGGTATTATGGCAGGTGCAGCAAAATGTTTCTACGGTTTCGTAGGTTTTGACGCTGTCGCAACCACAGGGGAAGAAGCCAAAAATCCTCAAAAAGACATTCCTCTGGCTATCGTCATATCGTTGTTCATTATTTTTGCCGCCTACTTTTCTATTTCTACTGTTTTGACGATGGCTTTGCCTTACTATCAACAGGTTAGTATTTTTCGTAAATTATTAAGATTATTAAATAAGTAATATTAAATAGAGGTCATCGATAATAGATTAAAAATCAAATATAAAAAGTAAATAGAGCCGCAGGATGTCTAAACAATACAATATGGAGGAACAAACATATTAGGATGGAAACTAAGATAAAAATTTACAAAGCGGCTATAAGATGAATAGTGATATATACGGAGGAAACGAGATCTGATACATTCAAATCAAAAAGGATGCTAGAGACAATATAAATGCGAATACTAATAATAAATTACTCCTACGTTCAAAACATCTTGCATGATCATGTTTTGCGAAATGTTGGTTACATTCGATATGAGATTCATGTTAATGTACGATAATTCTCGAGCAGATGCCGCTGCCTCAGCGAGTAATTATCTCGATGAGGTCCAAATTCTATGCTCTATGCAAGTGAAAACTGGACAATTCTGGAAAAACATAAGAGCAGGATAAACGCAATGGAGATGAGACATCTAAGAAGGATAGTTGGAAAGACAAAATGAAATAGATTAAGCAACGAGACTATTAGGAGAATGGCCAACCAGAAACCGATAATGAACAAAATAGCAAAGAGACAAATGAACTGGTATGGGCATCTGATGAGGATGCAATCCAATAGAATAACAAGAAAAATTTATGAAGCAGAAAACATCGGAAAAAGAAAAAGAGGCAGACCAATAAAAAAATGGATACAGCAAGTAGTAGAGGCGGGAAAACTTAAACAAAAATCACTCGAGGAATTGAAAATAATGGCAGGAAACAGAAAAGAATGGAAGAGGTGGGTAAAAGGAAATTAAAATAGCTAGCCCAAATCCGACACCCTGTTAGGGTAAAAGGAAGGGGAGAAAGAAAGAGGTCCAAATTCGCAGACTGGATTGGCCACCATTTAGTCCAGATTTAAATACAATAGAGCACATGTGGATCAGCTAAAATGCATAGAACAAAGAAAAT
This sequence comes from Diabrotica undecimpunctata, assembly GCF_040954645.1. NCBI lineage: Eukaryota > Metazoa > Arthropoda > Insecta > Coleoptera > Chrysomelidae > Diabrotica > Diabrotica undecimpunctata. Next base: position 4,653,627 of record NC_092807.1, on the reverse strand, counting down.
CCGTTTGAAATACGATAGATCAGCTTTGGCTTGGTACACCAGATGAATGGAATGCAATTTTTCAAAGATATGTCAAAAATTTACTTGCAAGCATGCCGAGAAGGATGCAAACAGTAAGAGCTAGAGGGGGAATACTCGTTACTGATCATGCACTTATTTCAGTTAAAACGACTTGTTTAAGCAATTTAATTTAACATTTAAGTTTATAGTTAAATAAACTTATTTACCTAACATTAATTTTGGCATTTTCTCTGCATAAAAACTAAAAAGTGTTCATTAAACATTGTTAAAATAAACTCTTATTTACAATAAACAACTTGATTAAATAGACTTTTTTATTTTCAAAAAAAAATTAGAAAATTCCAAAATATTCGAGATTTTTGTCCATGAATGTATAATGCATTGCATGTGATATTTTATACAAATTCTAAAAATCTTCTTGTTCTTTGCTGCTTGGCGTTAATGAGTATTTTTTTTTGTAAATAAGAATTTATTAGCAGTTTTACTGAGATACTTAACAAGGTCATTCAATGATAGCTGAAGAATTTGGCTTTCTGCATTGATTTAGGACAATAAAGAAATAATTTGATGGTAAATCAGAGCTACATACAAAGAGAATATAAACTGAAACGGCTAAATATCGAATCACATATACTGCATTGCAAAATTAACCATACACAAACAAAATTTAAAAGTAAAATTATTTACTTATCAAAAATTTAACAAAAAAATAAAAAATTTAAAATCTGCAAAGAAACAAAAATTAATTTTTTTAATTTAAAACATTTTTTATTGAAAAGCGAGATTTAGTAGGGTGTATTATCTCCTGTTGCCGAGAGGGGGCATTTGGGCCTGTAGGACCCATCGCCGGCTCTTCGGGCTTCTTCCTATCCCCGGAATTGGATCGGGTATTCACCATCTTTGGTTTGTCGCTGGTAGAAAGGTTAAATACCACCGCTGTTATAAATAACAGTTCCAGTGACAAATACCTGTTATAGGTAACGGTTCCAAGGAACAGTTACAAAGTAACAGAGCAAAAATGGAAAACAGATAGGTAAAAATGATCTAAGTATTCCTTGACTTACGGAAGGAATAACTTAGTAAACGAGTAAATTAAATGGTATAAAAATATAATGCAAAGAAAAATGTTTCTAAGTGTTCCTTGACTTACGGAAGAAACAACTTAGGACAGAAATATAGATAAATGAAATATGTAAATGTGAGAGTAAAATATGGAAATATTTCTAAGTGTTTCTTGACTTACGGAAAAAACGACTTAGAGTGGAAAAATAAAATACTCAAAATATAAAACGAGAAATGCAAAAATGAAACTGATTATAGAAATATGTCTAAGTGTTTCTTGACTTACGGAAGAAACAACTTACAACAGAAAATAAACAAGAGAATCAAATATAGTAAAATAAATGCACAAATATTTATAAGTGTTTCTTGACTTACGGAAGAAACAACTTAGCATAAAATAGAAAATGAAAGAAACAAATGTATTAAGTATTTTCTTAACTTAAGACAGAAAATATCTTAGATAAAATATCGGAAATAATAATGCAACAATGATTATGAAAATATTTCTAAGAGTTCTTTGACTTACCGGAAAGAACTACTTAGACAAAGTACAAATCAAAATATAAAATAGAAAAAAAGCAAGATAAATATTTCTAAGTGTTCTAAACTTACGGAAGAACAACTTAGACATAAAATACAAGAAAAATAAACAATCAGTACATGAACAAATATAGATCAATGTAATATCCTAACCTGAAAAGGTCTGAATATACAATAATGCTAAAATAAAAAGGTATACAGAAAATCAGAAATAAAACAATAACTTAGTTGGAACAATAATAGCACCGACTAGGTCTACAGTAGAAGAGGCAAGCTCGACTGATCGATAAGAGAAAATCTACCTGCTTTTATGTAAAACAAATCCTTTGTTTTACGTAGCGAAAGTGGAATTTCCCTGCATCGAATCAATTAGAAATTTGGATTTGGCCAACCTTGGAATTCCCAAGTATTTTGACCGATATCCAAATTCCTTGATGCCTCCGGCACGGCTGTCACGCCTCCGGAGGACACTCCATGAGCCCTAATTACAGCATCCATTCGATCAGTCATACTTTGGATAAAGGCAGCAAATTCCTTCTGGGCGGCATTTGCTCCCATTCGTCACGAAGTGTCATTTTGATTGAAACTCAATTCATGCTCTATTGGATTTAAGTCTGGACTTCTTGGATGTCCTCTTGTAATGTGCGGATGATCATTATCTTGCGTCAATCGAAAGTTTTTTCCAACAAATGGGCCAAATAGCACTACGTAATCTACCAAACATCGCTCAATATACCTTTCAACATTGAAATTGCCCCCTCGAATTGTAACAGTTCTGAATAAGCCTCTAAGTGAATATCTGCCCACACCATTATACCAAATTAAACTCTGGGAGTAAAACAACATTGATAATAATGTCCACCAGCTCTTTTCCCAATCCTAGGCCACCCATCTGATGAGAATCTGTTAAATCTTGAGTCATCCTTTAAGAGTACGCTACTTCATTCTTCAGCACCCCAAGAGCGAAGTGTAAATGTTGCCTCAGATGATCTTCTATTAGTAAAAGTTTACTATTAAAGTTTATTATTAAAGGTGACAGTTATTCTGGACCTTAATCCATATTCATTTAAGCGTGTTCATAAATGGAAACTGTGTTTGTAAGTACATCATATTTAATCGTTGAACAAGTACTGGTGCTGATAATGTGCGATCGCTCAAAGCTTTACTTTAATAAGGCGATCTTTAATTTGACTTATAGTTCTTTGTACTACATCGAATACTGTATTTCCTAATGCATTTGCGATGTAACGAATGCTCCTCCCATTATTCTGTAAAGCAACAGCTTGGGCTACTTCTTCTGGTATCATAATTTTTTATAACAATTTTTGAAATGGATAAAACAAAAAAAAAACTAAAGCCAAACTTGTAAAAACTTAAAATACCAAAATAAACTTAAAATATTACTGTTTAATTTAAGACACGATTTCACATTAAGAACAAAAAGTTTGTGGAGACTCTTGTTGGCAAAAATCATCTAAACAGGTTCAAACAAGAAAAAACATTATCGTTAATAAGGCATAAAATAATAGTCAAAAAAAAATTAATAAGTTTTTATTTAAAAACGAAAAATATATAAAAATTTAAGTGTTTTGATAATTTTGCAATCCAGTGTATTAATTAGGTATTTTGACTAGTGTATACGTCACTTAGTTGGAACGAAATAGAAGTGTCCGTATTTTTGGTATCATTAGTGATTCCCTAAATAATTTTACAAACAAAAATTGGTGTTTTATTAAAAATTGAAGGTTATACGTTCTTATAAAAGTATGAGAGTGACATACAAGGTTTTTCCGAAAAAAATAGGATACTTACTTTTGAAAGACTTATACTAAAGAATAATTTTTATGACTTTTGAAGCACCTACCAAGATATTGCAATGTAAATTAATAATTTAAAAGCTATCTATGCAATAATAATCGGTGATTCCAACACAAAAGTAGAACTAAAAGTAGATGAAGAAGAATTATCATTAGATTGCCACGGAATAGGTAGAAGAAACGAAAGAGGCACACGACTGCTGCAGTTCGCATTGGAACATAACTTTCACACAATGGATACTAGTCACTAGTGTCACTAGAAATGAAATACTTACATATTATATGATCAAAAAAACGGTACAAGTCGTGAGTGTTTTTGAATAAATTTTCAATAGGCCAAGCTGTGAGAGGAAAAGTAGTGATAAATCATTAATAGTAGAGATGGTAACAAACAAAATTGTAATAACTTAATGGACGTCATCAAAAAACTCTTTTAATGTGTAGAATATGTGGAAAACGGCCTTTAAAGTATAGAGAGCATAGACTTGAAGGAAATAACTCATCAAATAAAAAGTGCTCCAAGAGACGCTGTGAAAAGATCTTGTAGTAAACAAAATAAAATATAGATGAATACAGCATACACTGCATAATATAAACGAGTAGCGATTTGCAATATTTTGCAATGAGTGCTCTGAAATATACCCGAAATAGAGGGTGTGTATTTGTGCTCCCCATTTTTGTATTAGTTAGATTGCGGATGATGTTATTTCTTGCCCTTACTTTTTTCTTGACATCTTGACAATCGTATATGTAAGACAGAGTTTTATTTAGACGTATGCCAAGGTATTTTGGCGTCTCGTTGTGTTCCAGTGTCTGGCCAGCTCTAGAGTCCTTCGAGCATGCTCGAGTATATTGCTAAGTGTTCTAGAGCATTTGCCAGTTTTTCTTCGACTTCATTGAAGGATATTTCCTGAGCTGACACCGCTGTAGCATCAGTGTAAACAAATAATATTGATTGTTGTTTTATAGGTTGGTCGTTGGTGTATATGTTGTATACAATCGGCTCAAGGACAGTTTCCTTTAGGAAAACATTTTATTGGTCCTTCCATCGATTGTTCTTGGGCTGGAGTGTTACGTAGAAGAGTCTGTTCTAGCCATTGTAGTTTCTTAGAGTTTTACCAGCAGCTGTGGATGAATAATTGTTTCATAGACGGCAGTTAGGTGCATGAACGCTACACCTGTCATTTCTTTCTACTTAAAACCGTCTTCAATGTATTGAATGAGGTTAAGGGTTTGACTAGAGCAGGCCTTTCCGGGTCTGAACCCTGTTTGTTGTGGACTAGAAAAATTAAGAATATATATAATAGCGCAATAAAAAGCGTGAAACTTCACACTTATACATTAACATTTAGTTAAAATACACCGCGGAGTACGACAAGGTGATAATATGTCACCCAAACTTTTTTCACTGTTGCTGGAATATATTTTTAAAAAAATTTGAATGGAAATTAACATCGATGGTAAAAAATTAAATAACTTATCGCTTTGCTGGCGATATTGTGCTGATTTCAAACAGTTATTTTAGGTTATTTTCTCACTAGCAATTTCTATCGCGGATAACGAAAATCGCGGATAAGCCGTAACTGAAAAATTTAGTTTCACCCAAAACTTTAATTTATAATTTTCAATGAGTACTTGAGTACAATGAGGCAAGATAGTATACCAACGAGCACTTCTTTTCAAGACGATCCAATTGCAACAGTTTCAGATGTTTTAGAAGGTAGGTTTATTTGACTGTTTTAGTTACTTTTTTAATAAAATAAAATTTGCAGCAGGGTCTTCATCACGTCGAGATAATTCATCCACAGCAAATTCAGACCCACTTTGTGATATGGAGTTACATCCCGAAAAGAGTTCTCCTGAACGTCAAATTCTAGTCGAAGGAGGTGTTAATCGAGTTGATTTACAAGATCCACAATTCTGGCCAAGGAATTGTGTAGATGAAGTGCTGAAAGAATTCAAAACACAGGATCTTAATTATTTAGACTTTGAATCTTTAAAAAGAAAAATAGGAAAACAAAACAGGTACTGCACTAAACCACTATTCTATAAAGTTTCAAAGAATGGTGAAAAAATCGGCGTGACTGGTTAGTTTATTCCAAAAGCACAGGCTCTTTATTTTGCTTATATTGTCGACTCTTTTTAAGTGAAAATTGCACTTTTTCCTTTTTTACTGGATTTGACAACTGGAAAAAGGCTAAAGAAAAATGTGACAGTCATGAAAGGTCAGTCGTTCATTTAGAACAGCTTAAAAATTTTATTTCAAGAAATTCATTGAGTATGAGAAACATTGATGATTCTCTGCTAGTAGAGGACTACCTTTTAGAGGAACCGACGAAAAAATTTGGTTCTACTAGCAATGGCAACTATCTTGGATTACTAGAGTTGTTGGCGGAATATGATCCCCTTTTTTTAAAGAACATATTGAAAAATATGCTTCAAAAGGCTGTGGTTCAGTATCTTATTTATCAAAAACGATTTGTTTTGAATTTTTGCAAGTGCTTTCGGACCACATATTACAAGAAATTGTAAAATAAATTCATTGTGGTAAATACTATTCAATAAGTGTTGGCTCTACGCCTGATATAACACGTACAGATCAACTGAAATTCATTATTAGTTATTGCTCGGACACTGGAACACCTGTCGAGAGGTTTATACAGTTTTTAGACAACACTGGTCGCATAGCCGAAGATATGGAAGCCTGCATTGTAAAAATTTTGTCCAACCTGAATAATAATATCGATGACTGCAGGGGACCATCGTATGACAATGCGAATAACATGTCTAACCACAAAGACACAGTTTGTGTCTTTGTGGCTTTTTTGTATTTATAATAAATTACCTAATAATAATAAAATAGTTTTAATGAATTGTTAACCTAAGGCGCATCTATATCTACTAGAGAGTGGCGGTATAGTATGACTTAGCCCCCGGCGGTCCATGAACTAAATCCGGCACTGTTGATAACAAACTACAATTTTCTTTAAAATCATATATTTTATATTATATTTATATTAGTATTGATAGATAGATCTAATACATAGATCTAATTTATAAAATAATAGATTTTCATTAATATTTCGCTATATTCCGATCGCGGATAAACGGGAGTTGACTTTATTTGTGGACGTATATGTTTAATTGGCAGCGAAAGTGTTAAAGTAGCAGAATTTTTCAGCAGAAAGGAAAATTGGTCCAGATACAATGTACGAGTACAATGTTTTCCAATAGTATTGATGAATCTATATTTATACATTAAGAAGCTGCTATTTTATATTTTAGGACAAAGACGCCCCATTTCCTTACCTATTCCATTACTACGGTTGGGAATCGATAAAATGGATAGTTACGATCGGTGCGGTCTTTGCTCTCTGCACGAGTCTCTTGGGTGCGATGTTTCCGTTACCTAGGGTTATTTATGCCATGGCCAATGATGGTATTGTCTACAAATCACTATCCAAAGTTAGTAAAAAGACGAAAACACCGATTTTTGCCACGTTGCTGTCGGGATTGTTATCAGGTAAATATAAATATAGTTGAAGTATTTTGCAGTCAATTAATTGACTCAACCTTTATTTAAAAAACTAGTTTTTCAAAAAATAAACCATGGTATAGCAAAAGAATGAAACGATAAAGAAATAATGACAGCTAAATTGAGCTGCTCAAATTATAACATATTCAAAAAGATCATTTTCTTGAAACCAGTTCCTATGGATAAACGTGGTGGTGGGATTCTTATTGCAGATCTCAAGAACTAGTGAACTATTGAGCGTACACAAAACATCAAACAATTATTTGTATTAGTACATTCTAGTAAAAAAAAATGTACATGGACCAGTCTAGATCCCTTCAACATTCCAATTTGAAGTCTATACAGTATTAAGCAAAACGATTGATATTTTATTCAATAAATATTCTAGAGCCCATAGTTGGTTCAGATCCTATCTGAAAGACCGACACCGAATAGTTAAAATAAAAAATAACTTTAAAATTTCAATGTCTAATCCGATTGCTGATAGAAGTTAAATAAGAATATAGATATTATGACTTCAATTTATTGTCATGGTCTATTTGTAGATGATTTTTTTTAGGTTATGTAATATGTTTTAGTAAAAAGTGGTCATAATACAGCTAATTGGATTATTTGACATTGTGTATGTACACAGAACAAAGACCACAATTCATTGGAAAAGATAACAGGCGAAGACGAGGCAGATTCCCACAACAAGAAATAGAAATAACAGATAGGGAAATGAGAACGGCCATAAAAGCAATCAAAAATAAGAAAGCACCGGGACCTGGAGGCATTTCATCTGAGCTTATAAAATACGGATCAAACAAATTACACCGAATGATACAATGGATATTTCAGAAAGCCATAAATGAAGAACAGCTCCCAAAAGAATGGACGGAGGCATATATGACATCTATATTTAAGAAAGGAGATAGAAAACAATGCGAAAACTACAGAGTAATAAACGTAATATCATCAATAGAAAGATTATATGGGAAGATACTGCGAGAAAAGATAAAGCAAGCGATAAAAGGCAAGATCGGGGAGGATCAGGCAGGCTACACGGAAGGAAGATCATGCATAGACCACCTATACACACTGGAACAACTCTTAAAAAAAAGCAAAAAATAGAGATATACATTTAGCATTTGTGGACCTAAGAAAGGCGTATGACTCTGTACCAAGGTCAGAACTATGGGAGGCAATGTACAAATTAGAAATACAGACGGAACTCATAGAAGCTACAAAAGCTCTGTCTAAAGATAATAAAGTGTCCATTAAATTGGGAACAAGCATCATAGGAGACTTCACCACAACAAAAGGGCTCCTGCAGGGTTGTTCCACATCTCCAACCCTATTCAAAATATACTTAGAGAAAGCCTTGACTACATGGAAAAGAAAATGCGAAGGCATGAGAGTACCGGTACGGAACGAATACCTATATACGTTAAGCTTTGCAGACGATCAAGTAGTGATTGCACAAGACCAAGACGACCTCAGCTACATGATGATAAAATTACAAGAAGAATATACCAAGGCTGGCCTAGATATTAACCTCGCGACAACAGAGTATATATCTACAAGTGAAGAAGACATACAAGATCTACAGATTGATGACAACGTAACAATCAAAGGAACGGATAAATTCAAATACTTGGGGTTTATAATCACGAAAAAGGCAACAACAGAGGAACAAATTACACAAAGATTAGGACAAACAAGAACAGCAATCCGACAACTTAATTCAGTATGGTGGGATAGACACCTAAATATGAAGACAAAAACACATATTTATAAAACATTAGTGCGAAGTATTATAACATATGGGAATGAAAATTGGATCATAGACAAGAAAAACAGCAGTAAGATAGTAGCAATAGAGATGGAATGCCTGCGAAGATGCTGCAGAGTAACAAGAATGGATAGAAGAAGTAATGACGAAATAAAGCAAAGAACATCAATACAAACAGACATACTAACATATATAGAACAAAAAAGACTAAAGTGGTATGAACATGTAAGAAGAACTAGCGACAGTAGATGGATAAAAAGAATAACCGAATGGAGCCCCATAGGAAGCAGGAAAAGAGGACGAACCCGAAGATCCTGGAGAAACGAAGTAGATGACGCCATAAGTAAGAGAGGCCTAAACGATGGAGAATGGAACAACAGAGAGAGATGGAAACGGTTGAGCGAGGGAAGGCAGTGAATACTGTAGAATCCCTGAATATATATATATATATATATATATATATATATATATATATATATATATATATATATATATATATATATATATATATATGACATTGTGTATGTGTACTGTATGTGTTGAGTAATTGCCTTATTACTCGGTAAAGTCGGCTTCATTGTCTTTACAAAGACCTTATTATACGATTGCCTTATTATATTCGAATGACTGCGGTACCTCGCATTTATATTGCAGATAATTTTAAGATATTTTCTAGAATTCATTTCAGTGTCTGATGCTTACTTGTTCATCTTTGAAAAGATATCTTCAAGATTCATCTTGTTAATAAAAATCATATTTTTACTTATTAGAATTAGCAAACATATATCATCGTGATAACTAGAATAATAAAACAATTGTAACGAATTATCCAGAAATAAAAGATTTTTACAATTTACCTAAAAAAAAAACATGTTTTGGATATATTACACTAAACAATTTTTAATTCATGATTTAACCTTTCCGCTTTTAATTATTTTATTAATGTAAATAATTTTTTATTTTATTGAAATATTTGCTATTTGATCCCATAATTGGTAAATGTCGGACGTCCAGAAAACGTCCGAATTCGAACGTCCAGGGAACGTCCGAGTACGGTCCAGAGAACGTCCATATTTAGTCCACCCACAGTACGTCCCACTTCGCACGTCCCAAGTACGTCCATTTTACGTCCAGGGACGCCCGGACCAAAAGTGGACACATATTGGACGTCGTGTTTTACTAGGGTTTGTACCTACAAAATCGGCTGATTGCACTCAGTGATAGATATAATGTGAATAGTATGGAGTTAAATGTTGGACAGTGTCACGTAGATTTTTGTCGTTGATAAAATACCATTCTCTTTGATAATTAACTTGATGGAGAAACTCTAAAAAGTAAAAATGTAGCTATACAGTTAAATAAAAAGAACAATTTGTCAGTTAATGTGTTAAAAATTAATTACATATTATTTATGTATTCATGAACCGTTACACCATAAATTAAATATGTTTGGAACCACTTTAAAAATAGCCTTGACTCGTACAAAATTTTGGGACAAGTTTTACCGCAGAACAAACTAGAAAAAACTAGTTTTCTCGATATAAAAAATACTTATTATTCGGTTAAAATTTTACTTAAAAAAAGTATTTTCCATTTTACCATTGGGGATGCTGCAGCGATGGAATCCCCATTCGTGGTTAATTTTATATTCAGCATTCATATTCAAATATTTATTTGTTACTAAATTAAAATGTAAATAGGTATATAAAAACAACTCAATCCGTATATACTATGGATGCATGTAGAATAACCACAAAATATTATAACTACTTGAGAATTATAATCAAAATAACTAGGAAAATCAGTCATGTAAGACTTGACTGTAGTAAAATTCTTTGAATTCATCTTAGCTTCCCAATTTTTAATTATTCTTTATAAGTAAAGCTCGGATTTATAGGCAACAAAAATTGAAGAAAAAGGCGCCTATATAGGCAAAGATTTTTATTAAAAAAGGCAGGAATATTAACATTTAGGCAAAATATAGCAATAAAGGAATATAACTTATTATTTATTGTACAAAGTGAATTAACGTAATATTAACTTAAGGCAGATATATTTACACATCATAATCATAACATTAGTATAAATAAACTAGTAACTAAATAACTGTAAATTAATAATTAAACATTGTAACCACTTAAAATTTTATCATTAATAGAAACAACTAAATGTTTTTCAATATTTTCGGTCTTAAAACTATGTCTTCGATCACTTAAAATTAATTTGTACATTGAAAACGAACGTTCGACATCGACAGATGTAATTGGAGCATATTTCAGAGCGGATAATAAATCTGGAATAATTTGAAATTCCTCGGAAAATGTCCCATTCAAAACTTTAGCAACATTAGATAAAAACGAAAAACCTTCATTCTTGTCGAAAACATATTTCATTTTTTTTTTAAATTAATTGACCGTTACTTCCAGGTGCCGATTTAATTTTCGTCTTTAAATTATCTATTAATTTTACCGACTGACATAAATTTATCTCTTGTTTTTCTAATAAGGTAATTGTGGTAACTATTAATTTATAATTGTCATTGATATAAGCGAGTTCTTGTTTCAATTTGGGATTTTTTAATATTTTTTTTGCTTCTCGAATGGCTTCGGAAATATCATCATCAAATTCTGACATAACTAATTCTATTTCATTGCAGTGTTCAAAGTAAAAAAAAACTGCTTCGAGCTAGGTTCCCCACCTTGTAATTACTGGTTTAGGTGGCAAAGGGACACCGGGATGTCTTTCTTTATATATTTGCACCCTCAACAGAGCCTTTACAAAAACTTTTTTCATAAAATTTATAAAATTATTTACCAACGGAAACAGATTTCTTATTTCTTCAGCAATTCTATTTACCCCGTGGGCTACACAAGTGCAATGAATTAAATTAGGATAAAAAATCTTTAAATTAACAGCAGCTTTTAACATATATTCCGCAGCATCTGAAAGCATTAAAACTATTTTATTCACTGGTATAGCGTTGGGTAAAAAGAGGTTTGTTAAACTATCTTGTATAAGTCGACTTATTGTTAAATTGTTTGTTTTTTCCAATTCTTTAACGGCAACTAAATAAGGTTTTCTCGCAAAGTTTTCGTTCAAAATTCCAATCATTAAATTAGCTATATACCTGCCGCATACATCTGTCGTTTCATCCACGATAATATACAAAAAATTGCCCTCTTACTCCCGCTTAATTTTTGAAATACATTCCACATAACATTTTTCCACAGTATGTTTTCTCAATGTACTCTCGTCCTGTAAGGATTTATTAAGATATTTTTCGAAAAAGCATTTAAAACTAGGGTTATTAACTTTATATTGTATTATATACAACGAATGTTGGATGCAATCATCATCTAGCATAAATCAAATTTAAATGCGTCTTCCTCCTTTTTTTTTTGAACTGCTTAAACTATCCCGCAGAGATATTTGGGCTAACTTAGAGGAATTTAATTTTTCCAAATTACGTTTATGAAGTGGGGTTCCACAATGCTGGTAAATAAAGTACTTTTTTCTACTTGAAATCTGAGAATTAAAAAAAAAATAATTAGAATTCTAAAACCGCTTTACAATTTAGTTATGTTGTGAGACGAGAAAAAAGAAAAATAATAAAACTTACCGATTTGCCGCATGGTTTACAAAATGCCCCATCTCCTTCTAGAGAAAGTTCCGAATAAGGTGCAATCCATAGCCTTAACTTAGATGTCATCTTTTGACACAAATGTCTAAAACGTTTTAAAACGTGTTCTCGGTATACGCAACAAAACTAAACTATTATATGATATAGCAATTTGTAACTAAACTCTGATACAGTAACCGACTGTACAACTGATAATAAACTAATAAAGCTTTGGGATTTCCAAATAGTTAACCCTCAAGTCTCGATCAGGTACATTTTCCTAGAAATCTGTTATATAAACAAACCATTGATATTTTATTATTGACCCAAAATTTTATTATAGAATGATTTAGTAATAGAATAATATCATGGGTAGTACCATGAAATTTTAAAAAAGGCACAAATAAGCGGAATTTACGAAAAAAGGCAAAAAGTGCAAAAAACAATTATAATAGACAAAATAGGCAAAAAAGGCATTTTGCCTATAATCCGAGCTTTATTTATAAGATATATTTTAGTATCAGATACCCATATAAAAAGCACGTCAAGAAAGTACCATACTTGATATCATCATCAAGAAAGTAGTTATCGTTCAAATAATCACTTTCACCCACGATTTTTAGGCCAGCCTCTTTTACGATTACATGTTGTTATTATTCTCATCTATTTTAGTTGCCAACAAATTATTGGAGTCAGGTTCATTCTTGGAAAGAAATAAAATACTCGCAGTATACCAAAGAACGAATATCTTCATTACAGGATTTAGAATCTCTACATTCTCTACAAGCGGCATCCTACAATTTTTTCATCCATTTTATTTTATATTCTATTATTTTCTTTTTGATATTTTCTAGTAGACATTCAGGTCTTCCCTTTAGTCTTCATTCCCTGTCTATCAAGTCTTGTAATGCCTTTCCTTTTCCTGAGAAATTCATTTTCACTAGAGCTTTGATTATAGTTATTAATTGCTATGGGATCATAGGTTATTGAAGACCCCTTTTTGGAATGGAATTCTGTTAATCATCTCAGTTGGTCCACCATTTATTATTTTGTTCGCTAGTTCATACGTTTTCGTTTCGAGTGGTTCGTGCATTTAATAGTACCAGACCAACTTTAAGTTTGTTTTTCTGCGTTGTAGAAGGTAAAGTGTAAGTTTTGCTTGTTGCAGGATGTCATGTGTAGGATTCATAGATTAAGATTAAGATTCTTTTAAATTTTTTTAAGAACTTTGCAAAATAGAACACAGCGTGCAAAAAATTTTACAATTTTGAATTAATTTCAATACATTCATTAAATTGACAGTGAAAATATTAAGTGGTATTCAAATATTACACACTAAATTGTGTCAATATTTACCTACGTTATTTTTGTAGGTATTATGTCAATATTGTTTGACTTGGATCAATTGATTGATATGATGTCCATTGGAACTTTAATGGCATATACGATTGTAGCAGTGTCTGTACTAATTTTGAGGTAAGTGACAGTATAAGTAAAAATATTGACAACTACACTTCAGTGTAGGATAATATATATATATATATATATATATATATATATATATATATATATATATATATATATATATGTATATATATATATATATATATATGTATATATATATATATATATGTATATATATATATTTATGTATATATATATATATATGTATGTATATATATATATAATTATCCCGTATTCTATATCCATATCCATATCCCATTTATCTGCAAAACCATTTCTCTATTTTATATCTTACCTTAAATATTTTCTCTTTTGCATCTAAACTAACATAAAGCTTTAATTTTTTTTGTTTATTAAATCTTATCTTGAAATTTCAGCAACCAATATTTTTGGCAATTTTACGAAAAAATTAATCGTATTATAATTTACATTAATATTTTTGTGAAAATCCTTTATAAAAGATATATAAATTAAAAAACCCAAACGGGCTATGTTATGAAGAAGGTTTTTTAATTTATATACCTTTTATAAAGGATTTTAACAAAAAAATTTTGTGATACATGGTATACAGCCAGCTACAGGAACTTAGTTTCCTTGTGGATTTTACGTTTATATGTACTTCTTCTTAGGGTGCCTGTCCGTTCCGAACGTTGGCGATCATTCTGGCTATGATGACTTTGTTGGTTGCTATACGGAATAGCTGTGTTGAGGTCTTTCTATACTATGCTCTTAGGTTAGTAAGCCATGATATTCTTTATCGTCCTGGGGCCCTTTTTCGTTCAATTTTACCTTATAAATTGCATTGGAATAGCTCATATATGCCTTGATTTCCCATTATATATCGCAAGTACTACAGCTTACGGCCCTTTACGATGTTCACTAAATCCGTGGTTGCGTTCGTCTCCCGTAGTACTTCTTCATTTGTGACTTTGTCTGTCCATGGTATCTTCAGGATCCTTCTGTATAACCATAGCTCAAACGCCTGAAGTTTTAATAGTTTCCGCCTTCAATGTCCACGTTTCTACTTCGTACAGAAGCACTGAGTACACGAAACATTTAAGGAGCCTTATTTTTGACTCTAAGGTGAGGTCATGGCTCATGTCGCCTTTCCGATGCGACATTTAATCTCTTGGGTATTGTCCCACGACTCATTAATTATAGTTCCCAAGCAGTTGTACTGTGAGACACGTTAAATTCTGATTTGGTTTACATACAGATTTGCTCCAGGTATGTTTTTCATGCTAATGATGGTTAGCTTTGTTTGCTGGTGTTTATATCCAATCCATATCTTTTACTTGTGTCCGTTATTTTGTTCATTAAGTTTTGCATCCCTTCTATGGTATTGTAAAACACTATTGTATCATCTGCATACCGCAAGTTATTAAGCTTGACTCCAGTTTTTGGGATGCCTTCATCAATATCTTTTAGAGGCACTTCAAAATTGTGCTCTAAGTACAGATCAGTATCAGTGGTGAAATTATGCACCCCTATCTCATTCCTATTAAGATTTTGACCTGATCTGTATATTATCCATCTATTCGGAGCACCGATGATTGATTCCAATACAGGTTAGCTATTATTTTTAGCTCTCTTCCATCAATCCCTATCCTCTTCAGCATATCCATCAATTGTTCGTGCCTGACTTTATCGAAAGCCTTCTTCTAGTCAATCAGGCACGCAAAAACATCACAGCTGACATCTCTACATTTCTGAAACAATACCTGCACTCTTCAGGTACCTGCACGTATCAACGACGTTCACAAATCCAAACTGATTGGGCTCAATTTGTTCCTCGCATTTACGGTAAATTCTTTTGTGGATGACTTTTAAAAATAGCTTCAGCAGATGGCTCATTAGGCTTATGGTCCTATAGTCTTCACAAACTTTTGCTTTTGCTTTTTTGGGCAATGGTACGAACTCCGATTTCAGCCAACCTACTGGTAGTTTTCCTGCCTGTTTCGGTATATTCCGGTATATTTCATTAAATATTTCAGTTATTTTTTTTTATTTGTTCTGCATCTAATAACTTCAGCAGTTCTGCAGGAATTTTATCAAGTCCCGGTGCTTTTCCATCCTTTATTTGTCTAACGTCTGCCGTTATTTCTTCTGGCAGGATTTAGGGACCTGAATTTTCTTCAATGATGGGTTTTTATATTGTTCTAAGGTCGTGAAAAAGTTTTTTCAAGTATTTTTCCCATACTTTCTTTTTATCTGCTTTGGTTATGGCAAGATTGCCTTCATCATCTGTTATTTTTTGGCTGTTGTATTTTCGGAACTTTCCTTCCTTCACCTTTCGATGGACATTGTAATTATCATATGGACTCTGATACTCCTCTATTTCTTGACATTGTTTTGTTTTTTGTTTCTCTTTAGCTTTTCTTATCTTTCTTCTAACGATGGTATGTATTCTCTTATATTATTGGTATGTAATTAATATTATTAGTATTATTAATTAAACATATCGTTTCAAAAACAAAAATATGATTTAAATGTCAGATGTTAGTAGTTCAGATTTCTTTCCTAGGTGGCGTAGTTACCCTACCGGACAAACAGTGTGACTTGTGGTTCTAGCCTTTTATAAAGATAGATATTTTATTTTTGCAGATATGAACCCAAGACATCGGAATATCCAGGACTAGCAATGAAAAGTGAAAAACAGGCATCGGTTGAAAACCACATGCTCAACAGTTTAAAAAATCTATTTAATCTTCATAATATTAAAGAACCCTCCAAAGAATCATCCGTTATTGTTAACTGGTGTATTGTTTTATTCAGTAAGTATGGCTTAATTATATTTATAGATGAAATTATAGCATATGGTCGAGCCATTTATTTTTCCTGCAATATTTTTCATAAATAAAAAATATAAAAAATCTTAAAACATATAATAAACAATGTATATTTTCTCTGGTTTCACTTATGGTTTAAAAAATGAACATTTTACAAACGTAACTAATTAGACAAGGCGGCAAGCTGGGGTTCTCGGGTTCGAGTTGTAGTATTTCTCTTGTTATTAAGTCAAATCCCTGAACCTGATTCAGGATTGATATTATTTTTGATTACTTTGGTTATTGCAGATTTAAGTTGCAAAAGGAGATGATTGTATAATTTTTTTACCGAATATAATACAGATTTCCTTACTAACTCAGTGGACGGGATCAGTAAATACACATCAAATGTTGAATTTCTGGTGGAGTAGTCATGATTATCATCATCATCATTAGTAGCTCGAAACCCTTTCTGGGTACTGGGTTGTTCTAGGATTTTCCGCCATTCTGGTCTGTTCCTTGCTTTGTTTTTCCAGTTGGTAATCTTAAGTGTTTTCAGATCTTGTACCACTTGTTCCATGTATCTAAGTTTGGGTCTTGCCTTTGACCTTCTTCCTACTGGTGTTTGCCTCATTATATGTTTTGGTGTTTCAGTCTCCAACATCTGTTCAACATGGCCCATCCAGCGCAGACGTCCGATCTTTATGGATGTTATGACCTCGGGTTCATTGTATGCTGCCAAAATTATATCTTCTGCGCCATGTGCTTGCGGAGATAAGAATACGGCCGAGGTCAAAAAGCCCTGCCTGTCGTAAGAGGCGACTAATGGGTAGGAATCGGGAGAGCCGTCGCTTGAGGTGTCGGGTCTGTAGAAACGCACTCGAGGCGCTTAGGCGTCACGGTCACCGGTCTACACTCCTCGTATCCGAGACGAGACTCTCGTGGGATCACTCTACTCTCATTCTAAAAGAACCAGATGGGGTTGAACGAGCTGAGCCCGAACGCACCTCTTTTGGCCTTACACCACCATGTCTCGGCACGTACCCACCTGGAGATTTAAGAGTAGTAGAAGAGAGATCCTCGGCGGCGACCTGTCTACGTGCGAGGTGGAAATTCCTCTGCCTGCGCCGCCGTCCGTGGGAGGAACGGGAGGGTGGAGCTCCGCGGTGCTTTATGCATCGCGCCACCCTCATTTTGGTGACGGACTTATAGGGGTAGTGGAGGCGCTTGCGGTCGTATGCCGAAAGGCCAGGTAGACCAAGGACCTGCCAATTTTATAATTGGAGGGGCACGAACCATAGTCATGCGTCATATGCCATATTTTCTTTCACCCCCTTATATATGTGTCTGATAGTCCATCAGTACTACAGGAAGATTTTCTTTTAATACTACTGATTGTTTGGATCAGTTCAGATTTATCAACTGGTCTTATAAAGAATGAATTCGAGGCCTTCTTTGAATTGGGAAGATAAGAAATAGGATCTTGTTGTGGCAAAATAGTTGATGTTATCTTTTACTCACATTAACGAAGTATTTATTTAGATTTTCAGAGTTTTGAAGAGAAAATGTTTGAGCTGTGTTAGTTTTATTTCGAAGATCGTTTATTATGGACCAAGTCCCTTTTGCAACTTTTTTAGAACTTCCCAGATGATTTTGATTAACTGATTTGATAAGTTTTAGATAGGTTTCTCTGTACTTGGAGATATATTCAGTGACAAAGACGTTGGTAGTAAATTTCTTGATGTACAGTAGTGAACGCATATTCTTGGCTGATATGCGGATCCTTTGGTAGTCCAGGGTTTGTGATGTTTTGACTTAATTGTTATTAAAGAAAATGTCTTATTGAAAATACAGATAAGCCTATCTAAAAGTCACTAAAATTATAGTCCACGTCCATAGAAAGTGCCACCCAGAAGCACAAATTTTGGAATTTACGAAAGTTCTGAGCGGAACAAATCTTACCTAAACATTGGATTTTAGAAGATGGTTTCTTAAGAGTGTTAAACTTGGTATTATACTGCTTCATGATCAGATAGTCGTGGATTAATAATTGTAGAGCGTACATTAAGGAGTGAGAAATCTCATCATCTGTCAGATCGTTTAGGTATTGTTTTATGGATTCATTTTTGATTATATATCTATTTTTCCTTTCAACTCTTGGGTGAAGTTGTTTAATTCATTTCTATTTTCTGCAGTTTTGTTTATTTTGCCATGTTTTCCTGGTTTTTCTGTTTTTTTTTTGAATAATTTAGGCCTTTGGTTTTTCTTATAATTTATTTAGTATTATTTTGTACTGATTTTTATATAAATTTATCATCACTAATTCCTGTCTAAAATTAACCGAGTCCATTCCGTTATTGGTCTAGGTAGGGTAATTTTCTTTCAGTATTTAAAATAAACAGCAAAAGAGAAAAAAATGAGAGAAAGATATCGTTTGTTGACAGAATAAAAAGAATTTTAGTAATCTATAAAATATGTGTTAAAATTACGAAACAATTGAAAATTTTGGCGGATGCGCTAGGAGCTCTCGATCATTTCCGTAAATAATTTTTTTTTAAATTATTTTCTTTAATAATTTTTGCTTTAATTTTTTTTTAATAATTATTATTTTCAGGTATCTTTTGTGCTCTATTCTGTGCAACTGTAGCCAATGGAAGGAATCTTGTATTTACTCAACCATTCTACATACTAGCATTTATCGTTACAATAATTGGCATGGCGGTATTGATGGTTATTATGGTACGACAACCAACGACTGACGAAAAACTATCATTTAAGGTGTGTATGTTTAATTTTTAGAAAATGTCATCGGTGTGTTCAATAAAAATGTTATCATCATTAGCGGTTTTGCGTCCACTGCTGAACATAGGCCTTCCATAATTAATTCCATTCCATCCGATTTTGAGCACCCTGAATCCAGTTGTGCTGGATGCGTTTGATGTCGTCTGATCACCTTATTAGAGGACGTCTTCGATTACGATAAGCCTCGTGTCTAGGTCTCCATTCTAAAATTTTCTTGGTCGATCTTCCATCTCTGACTCTGGCAACATGTTCTGTCCAGTTCCATTTCTTTCTTTTCAAGCACATGGGAATATCTGATCTAAAGACTTCCCTAGGTTTTCCGTAAGCTGCCCATGTTAGTCCTATTCTCCTGTTTAACTCTGCTGTTTAATTGAGTTAAAAAATGTAACTGTTGTAAACAAAAATTTCTATAACTGTAGTAACGTACTTTATACAGTGTGACCCATTTATATTGGAAACCTCTTCCTCATTCCTTGAGCCCTTGTCGGGGTGTGATGATACTCTAAATATAATTAGGTTGCTGTCTCCATTGGCTGCGATTATGTTCCATATAGACGGTTTCATGTAGGGAGTTTCCCATTAGAGTCTTTATTTGGTCTGCCCAACGTGTTGGAGATCTTTCTTTTGGTCTTCTGACTTCTACCTTTCCTTTTACTATCCATATTTCCATAGTCGATCTTACTCCTATCGAATTTTTTGAGAGTCTATGTAGCAATTGAAAAATATGGCCACTGGTCAAACGTTGCATTAGAAAACACCTCTGTAGGGCAATACCTAACACATTACATTGGGCATTGATTGTAAACACCCCTATACAATTTTCTTTTGATTTCTCCTGGTTTATTCTAGCGGTAATGCTTGCCAGAGTCTTCTATATTCTGGATTATTAATACTGAACGAAGAAGTCAGCAATAAGAATATACCACCATTTATAAGTTAATACAATACCAACTAACTAAACAAGTTTTTGGCTGGTGTCTTCTGAACAACCCACATGCGGGTTTAGTTTCGAGTAGGGGCCATAGTGTTAACTTGCGGTGAGGAAACGTTGACCATGACAAGGAGAACAGTTCAAAAGATCCGTGTGTGTCAAAGGGCGATGGAGCGTGCTATGTTGGGTGTTTCACTACGAGATAAGATCCCAAATCGCCAGCTACGACAAAGAACAGGAGTGGCTGATGCAGTAGAGAGAGTAGTAACACTAAAATGAAACTGGGTAGGTCACGTGGCTCGAATGATAGATAATAGATGGACAAAGCGGATACTGGAATGGAGACCAAGAGATTATGCCTACCGAAGCAGAGGTCGTCCACCAACACGTTGGACTGACGATCTAAAACGTTGTCATAGGAATTGGATGCAATAGGCACAAGATCGAAATAGATGGAAAATTATGAGGGAGATCTATGTCCAGCAGTGGATAAGCGAAGATTGAATGATGAGGGGCCATAGTGTTGCCGGAAAGTAAATCTTTCCTCATTTAGATATTTAGTTTTATTGTTTTATTACTTGTTATCGTAAGTTATCACACTGAAAGTTTTTACTTCATTGTAAGTTTTTTTTAACTAGTATGGTACACAACCAAACCCTGGGAACCTATTTTAAGCGTGAATTTACTAATAGAGTTTATAAAAATTTAGTATACTCCAGTGCATAATTTATATTTGTTTTAGGTACCTTTGGTTCCCTATATACCATGTATCAGTGTTGTCTTCAATTTATATTTGATGTTTGAGCTAGATCTACACACATGGATCAGATTTCTAGTATGGCTGGCCGTTGGTGAGTATTAATTAAACAAATTATATTGTAGAGTCAAATAAAACTAAAAAAACAAGTTGAATTTGTACAGAAAACAAAATAAAAATCGCTGGCAAAAGTTTTCACCACAAAGTAACAGAAAACTGTTCAAAAGGAAAAGAAAAAAAAAACAAAAAACCCAGACTAATAGAAAATAAATATGCCTAGGAAATTACCGATTCCAAAAGCTACTGAAGGGCATATGTTAACGGCGATAATAAATTATAAGTACGTCAAAAAAGAGACAAACATTCTACATAAAGCACCTTCAAGAGAAAGAGGTAATAAACAGACATAAGGAAAAGATAAAAAACACTAGAGATCCCAATTATGAAAGATAAAAGTGAAGAATGGAATAATATAGAGGCAACTATGACAAAAGCAAAACAATCAGGCAAAGAAAGAATACAAGCAAATAAACAACAATAAACAAAATTGAGTTAATGAAAAGTGTAAGAATGCATTGAGACAAAAAAATCAAAAGTAGGAAAAGACAGGAATAACACACAGGATATAATAGAAATTACGGACGGACGAAGAGAAAATAAATACACACGAAGAGAGAAAAACCAAAAATATATAAAAAAAAAAGAAACAATTGGTGAAACAATATCTCAGGCTACCAAAATCCCCAGACAATGGCTGAAATCAACCTTTGTGGCAATACCCAAAAAGTCTAAAAAAAAGTAGGATTAAATCAGCAGATGCAAACATCCAATTGATTGTAGAAGATACTGTAAGTGAGAGTGTGGATACCTAAAAATACTTAGGAACATGAATAACATTAAATGGAAACCAAACCAAAGAAATTAAGACGCCTATTGAAATAGCACGTGCATCTTTCGTTAACCTTAAAAAGTTGTCGGGATATAACATTAGGACTACGCCTAAGAATGTTTTGGTGTTACGTATTCACTACTCTTCTTTATGGCTTGGAAGCGTGGACACTAAAACAAGTCCAACTGAATAAGTTGGCCGCCTTTAAATTTTGGTGTTACAGGAAAATCCTACGAATATCATGGACTCAAAGAATGTTAACGCAGAAGTTACTAGAAGAATAGAAAATGAAGCTGAAATTTTGTTGATTATCAGAAGAAGAAAACTTAAGTACTCAGGGCATGTCATGAGAGGACCAAAATACTCATTATTCAACTTATTATGCAAGGCAAAATTCGAGGAAAGCGAAATTTTGAAGACCAAGAATATCGTGGCCTAAGAAGTTTAGGGAGTGGTTTGAATGCAGTATGCCATGATGATTTCCAACCTTCAATATAAGATTGAACTTAAAGAAGAAGGAAAAACTATTAATATCTTTGGAAGAATATTATATAAATAAAGAAATAAACCTTTTTATTAATATAAATAAAAATTATTTTATTGAAGCTTCTTTGAAATCGTTAGATCACTAGTTGGCACTTTGAATAATAGAAAAAAAATATAGTTCACACCCTACACGTTTGCTCATGATGACCAAACTTAAATTTTTAACGTTATCGGAAAAAAAATTTAAACAAAATATTTTTTTTTATAAATAAACGATATTGAGTATTTGAAAGTAATTTTTATTTCTAAACATCTTTTCTTTAGAGTAATTTTCAATATTGTCAAAAATAATATTGTTCTGAAGCTATTTTGTTGTGGCATTTTAAAGTAATTACTATTTTAATGGGGATAAGCGACAATTGAATATTTCAACTTTCAATTGTGGCTTATTCCCATTAAAATAGTAATTATGTCCAAAATAAAGGCAACTTACTCATCATCGTCATCATTCATCTTTCATCATCGTCAAACCAAATGGAAATAGTACTTTGACATTCATTGAATGAAAAATTTGACAGAAAACTAGTTGATCTAACAAATAACAGCAATGTTCACCAAAATAACAAACGAGAAAATTGTTGAGATAAGAAGAAATGCGGGAACTACAGAGGCATCAGTGTGATAGCATATATAAGCAGGTTATATGGAAAAATACTGAAAGAAAAACTGGAAAAATCTATCTCAAATAAAATCGGAGAAGATTAGGCGGGGTTCACGACAGGAAGATCTTGCATAGACCACATATATACACTCCAACAATTAATTGAAAAAAATGGCAAAAAATAGACCAGTACACATGGCATTCATAGATTTAAAAAAGGCATATGACACGGTCCCCAGAAAACAACTATGGAACACGATGAAGGAAATCGGAATAACTCAGAGGTTAATAGAACTTTACAACAACAACAAGGTAAGAGTTAAAACCGGCAATAAATACTCCAACGAATTTAAGACTACAAAAGGCTTATTGCAGGGATGCTCTACATCTCTGACACTGTTCAAGATATTCCTCTAACAAATATTAAAACCATGGAAAAGGAAATGTGAAGGGATGGGAATACCAATCCGGGACAACTTCTTGTACACATTAAGCTTTGCAGATGACCAAGTGGTAACGGCTCAAGATGAAGAAGATCTGTGCTATATGCTCCGAAAATTAGAAAAGGAATACACAAAAAATGGACTGGAAATAAATCTAGAAAAGACCGAATATTTAACAACAGAGCAAAAACCAGTGAGAAACTTGGAAATGGACGATAATAGGGAAATTAACGGCACTGACAAATTCAAATATTTAGGATTCATACTCTCAAAACATGGAACCACCGAGCAAGAGATAACCAGCAGATTAGTACAGACAAGAACATGTATTAAACAAATGAACGGGGTACTGTGTGATAGACAGATTACCAGAAATACAAAGAAGAGAATTTATAACACCTTGGTACGCAGTATAATGTCCTATGGAGCAGAGAATTGGGTAATAAATAAACGAAACAGGTCCAAAATCACAGCAACTGAAATGGAGTTCATGAGAAAAGGGTGCAGAGTGACAAAAATGGATCGCATCAGAAATGAGGAGATAAAACGAAGAATGGCAGTAGAACAAGACATACTCAGCTACATCGAAGAAAAACGTTTAATTTGGTATGGACGTGTGAGAAGAACAGATCATACAAGGTGGATAGCAAAGATTTCGGATTGGAGCCCAATAGGAAGGAGGAAAACAGGTAGACCCCGAAGATCATGGAGGGATGGAGTGGACGAGGCTATGGAAAGACGAGACCTTAGAGATGGAGAACAGCAGAACAGAAAGGACTGGAGACGTTGGCCAAAAGAAGAAAAGCGGCGACAGCTGTAAAAATCTTTATATAGATAGATAGATAGAAAATTGTTTATGCTCATTAAAATAGAAAGAAAGTTAATGACGTTGAGCCAGATAATATTACTGTGGAAGTGTGAACAGATTTAAGAGAGACAGAAAGTTGGATAAGTTGGCTAACAGGTTTATTTAATAGAATTATGGAAGTGGGGGAAATACCAGACGAATGAAGCAATAGTGTATTAGTACCTATTTGCCAAAACAAGAGAGATATACAACAATGCACAAACTACAGGGTCAATAAAATGACTTGGTCACACCATGAAAATATGAGAGGGAGTTTTTTGTGTAAGAGATAATAACTAGAAGAAAACGTTTGTTGTGTTGTGTGACAGAAAGATTCCAATCAAAGTAAATAGAGACTCCGCAAGAAGATAAAAGCAAAACGAATGATGATACTTTATTGTTGGGCAAAAATCATCGACTACTAAACGTATAGACTAATAAAATTTAATATCTGATTGTTGCATTTTAGTTCTAATCTTAGTAAGATAGTTCTCATTTTTAGTTATAATGTTAGATCCATTAATTAACATGTTTTTATTTCTATTTTCAGGCTTCGTTATCTACTTCTCCTACGGAATACGACATAGCGCAGAAGGAGCAAAAGACAAAAAGCTACGAGAAATTGCAGAGCCAGCAAAAGAAGTCACCTCGTTCTGAGAACGTCTACTGTCAGAAATTAGAAGAAAACTCAGCGAAATAAAAGTTGTTGTTTTATTCGTGCTACTCTAGAATCTGTGATAAAGAGTGCCTAGCATTTTAGTATTCCAACAGTTAGTATTTTTTGACTTTTAGGTTGTAAAAAATGAGTTACCTGTGCTAGAAGATAGAAGATAGAAGAGTAAAGGTTTCTAGGTTTGACAAAAATCTTGAATGTTTGGAAACATTTTTAATACAAATTAGTTAAAAAATTGTCAAATGTTTGATATATTCTTTTAAGTACGTTTGATTGATTTATGTCAATATTTTTGTCAAATACTAGTAAATAACTTTTAAATCAATCCTCGCATTATACTTACTATTGTTGATATTAAGAAAAAATGATATTCTAGAATAAAACCCGACATTTATAATAGCACTGCAATAAATCCAAAAAATATATCTTGATAATCTCACTGTGACTTAAAATAAGACAATAAAGAAAAAATCTATGTCTTCAGCGCTATTTTCTGGTAGCATTGTACCGTATAGCAATATATATTATTTATTAAACAATTATTGTGTATATAAAAGTTTTTTTAAGTAATGACAATAAAAGATAAAGAAAATATTTAAATATAAATTGTTTTCTTTATTTAATATCCCCTCTCTGTAGAGTAGAGTAGACTATTTATTTAACTACATAACAGATACAAATATTATTTGTAGCAAGTCAAAAAAACAATACATAGTATATAAAAAAAGGAATGTAAAACTTAACTTAAATATATATAAACACGAACACATATTAAACAGAAAAATATTTATGGCAAAGATACGGTAAGCAGTTCAGTGGATGTTCTGCAATGAGTCATATATTGTACTGAGCAGTAAAAACAATGTTTTAGAAGATATTTTTTTATAAGTTTATCGCAACTATTACAGCTTAGCTGTTTAATATTTTTTGGTAAAATATTATAATAGTTATATTATATTATTATAAGACATTTTTTTTCTGAACGACTTAATCTACAACGATTTGTTCATAGGTGGAGACAGTTTCGCGTATTGTGAACATGGACATCGGACTGCTATAACAAATAGCTTTTTATTAAGTTGTGAGATATTAGCCGACCAGTTGAGTCGATTATGTATGGTTATTCCCAATAGTTTAACAGTCTCTTTGTTAACTGGATCATTGTGTAAATTACTTGCAGATATAACCAAATTTTACATTTTATCAGAGTTAAGTTTTAGTTTGTTTGCAGCAAACCATGAGCTAGATTTAGTAGAAACTTCCTCATGAGACATTTTTAAATCATCATTATTTTTCCTGATATAACGTATGTCGTATTATCTGCGAATTGTATGGTTTGTACTAAATATGAAATTAGGCAAATCGTTGACATAAATAATAAACAAAGGAGGTCCCAAGACCGAACCTTGTAGGACTCCATGTTTTACGGATAGAAAATTGGAGAGATGACCTTTAGACACTATCGGCACATAGATAAGACGTTTAGGAGGGATACCTCTGATTCCATAGTAATTTAATTTGTGGAGCAAAATGTCGTGTGAAACGCAATCAAAAGCCTTCGACAAGTCGCAAAGAGAAATTGCTATGCGATTGCCGCGTTCAAACCCCTCAATCACCTCGCTCACAACATTAAATACCGCATTCGTAGTAGAACGAGCACTTTTGAATGGATATTGCAAGTTGCTAAAGTAATTATTTGACTCAAAATAGGAATAAAATTGTTGTTTGATAACCATTTCAATCACTTTCCCAAAAGTAGAAACAATGCTTATGGGTCTGTAATTGTCAGTTTTTGAGGAATCACCTTTTCTGTAAATTGGTAGAACTTTTCAGTATTTTAGTACTTCTGGAAATACTGCAGTTGATAAATTAAGTTAATAGAATGAGTGAAGGGTGTTAAAACTATTTGGTACCTAAGTGTCTGGTTAAATTTTGCTATTAATTTTGTGAACGTCCCTACAATTACTAAGAGACTTTATTATTTGAGAGACCTCTGCTTCTACTTCTTCTTCTAGTGCAGTCTCCACTAATAAAGGTTTGCTATAACCATTGCAAATTCGTCTCTATTTTCTGCTTTTCTTAATAGCGTCTGTGTGTTTAACTCAGTCCAGTCGCGAATGTTTTTCAGCCAGGATATTTGTCGTCTACCCCTTTTTACTTCGATTTTGCCCTTCATAATGAGCTACAATAACTCTTATCTTATCATTTCTAAGTATGTGCCCTAAATATGCTGTCTTTTGCCTTTTATGGTGGTCAAAAGTTCTCTTAGCCGAAAATATTGAAGATCTTCAGAGAGTATGGAAAAGAGTATGGTCTAACAATAAATGTCAATGAATGTTTCAAAACTCAAAGAAATAACGAGAATCTTCTAATAAACGAAACCAACATCGAACAAGTGGACAAATATGCATATCTGGGAACAATGATTAACTCCACAAACGATTACATTCAAGAGATCAAAATCAGAATAGAAAAGGCTAGAGCAAATTTCAACAAAATGAGAAGAGTGCTACGTAAAAGGGATTTAAAATTGGAACTAAGAGTTAGGTTGGCGAGATGCTATGTTTTTTCGACTTTATTTTATGGAATGGAATCTTGGACCTTGAATGCGACATCAATGAAAAAACTAGAATCATTCGAGCTGTTGGTGTATAGAAGAATTCTGAAAATATCGTGAGCAGAACACGTCACAAACAAAGAGATTCTGAGAAGGGTGAATAAAGAAATCGAAATTTTAAATATAATTAAAACAAGAAAATTGGAATATCTCGGGCACGTGGAGAGAAATACATCTTGTACCAACTGATTATGAAGCAAAATATCCAAGGAAGCAGAAGCATAGGGAGGAGTAGAATGTCATGGCTGCGCAACCTGAGTGAGTGGTACGGATGTACATCAAATGACCTTTTCAGAGCAGCCGTCTCAAAAATCCGAATAGCTATGATGATTGCCGACCTCCGCCGCGGAGATGGCACTTAAAGAAGAAGAAAAGTTCTCTGTTTCTTCCTATTATGTGCAACACCATTTCGTTCGTAATATGATTGGTCCATGGTATCTTTAAAATTCTCCTAAAAAGTCACATCTCAAAAGCTTCCAGTGTTCTCATTAAGTCAACATTAACAGTCCAGGCTTTTCGACACCATAAAGAAGAATAGAGTGGATATAACATTTTACCATCCGATATCGGATTTGCAGATTGATTCTTTGGTTACTTAGAAATTTCCTCATTTTCAAAAAGGCTGCTCTTGATTGCTCTATTCTTGAGCGCATTTCTGATTTCGGATTCCGATCTTCCGTAATCCAGAGTCCTAAGTATTTCATTTTGTCTACTTGCTCAATATCTTAATTTTTTATCTGGATCCCTGTAATGACTTTTCCCCTTTTACTGATAACCATGGTTTTTATTGATAACCACCTCTATCCATACAGGAGAGCTTTACGCCATCCTAGAAGCATTAAAAGGCTTATGTAACCAAACTTAAGCCAAGAACACTGCAATATGTATATATTCGATGTCCTCCATCGACTAAATTAAAAATACATATTCCGAAAATCCATTAGTTAATGCCATACATGAAGCAACAAACTTTCTCACTTCTTTAACACAAACATAACATTTTTCAAGTCTCAAGTCAAAAAGTTCTGCAAGACCAATGGAAGAATTTAACCTCGAAATTACACAAAATACAACCTGTCATCGAAACCTTTCAGCTACCTAACTTAAGTAGAAGAGACAATAGATCTCAGGCTAAAAATCGGCAACACACGGCTGACACATGGACACCTGATGGCTTCTGAGAGATCACCTGTTTGTGAAAAAGGTAGTGAATCATTAATCGTTCAACCTATTCTTACACAGTGTGTCAAATACGAGCAAGAACAAATAAAAAACTCTATACAAGGCCTTACAAATGTTATCAACAGCCAATTAGAACTTGTTTAGAATGTACTAGATTTGCTTCGAGAAACAAACTTGTATTACAAAATTTAGTGTATTTTTTTTTATTACTTTCTCTTTCACATATTCCCTTTATTGTAAATTATACTTAAAGTACATTTACCTAGGAACACTTATAACAGAAAATAATGACTACACTGCAGAAATCAAAGTCAGAATCGAAAAAGCTCGTTCTAATTTTATGAAAATGAAAAAGTTCCTATGTGGCAAAGATTTAACATTAGCTCTGAAAGTACGCCTAACAAAATGTTACGTATACAGTGTACTATACTATGGAGTGGAATCATGGACGTTAAATCTAGACACAATGAGACGACTTAACGCCTTTGAAATGTGGACCTATAGACGAATTATGAGGGTTTCCTGAGTAGATAGAGTTACGAACAATGAAGTACTGAGAAGAATAGGTAAAGAGAAGGAAGTTGAACTAACAATTAAAGAAAGAAAACTACAGTATCTCGGACATGTGATGCGGGGCGAGAAGTATGGCATCCTGCGACTCATAATGCAAGGAAAGATAGATGGTAGAAGAAGCATCGGAAGAAGACGAATTTCATGGCTCAAGAACCTGAGAGAATGGTTTGGATGCAGCTCAAAACAACTTTTTAGAGCTACTGCCTCAAAAATTAAAATAGCTATGATGATTTCTATAGTTATGAATGTATAGTAACAAAATTGACCCAGTGTCAAAAAACTAGTAGTTGAGACTAATAAACTAAATAAAAAAAAACTAACTTGACTAAAAACATCGACAAGTGCTAGATTATTTAAAAGATTTAAGTTTCTATACATATATTTAATATAAATAAATCGAATTCTTGTGTACTTACTACACTAAAACTCTACGTGGTTGATGTGGATTGTAGGTTTCTAAATAAAAAAAAAAACAAATTTTGCTGTAACAAAAATAAAAATTGTTTTGGAAAAACTAAAACTAAAAAAATCTACTGGAGAGTGAATTAAAACCACAGTGCTACGTATGTGATATTGTGCTCAGTGTTCGCCATATTTTACTGGAGTGTCCTTTATATTGCATGGAGAGACTTCAATATAAATTACAAAATACCTTACAGGCAATATTAAGTGACGGAACTGATATGAAAAATTTAACATCATACTTTTTTTTTAATGGCCTTGGCATAGCCAATTGACCAGACTATTTTGTAATTTGTATTCACAGAACCAGGGCCGCCCAGAGCCAGGCCGGGCCCCGGGGATGAGACCCGGCCGCCCCCCCCCAAACCCAGTATCTGATACTCATAAACTGGGATATGTAATAGTGAACACTCATGCTATTGACACAGGAAGGAAAAAAATTAAAACAGTTTTAACAATTAAACTTTGTTTTTAATTATTTACAATAGAACTGTTAGTTACAACATAACTTTTCTTGCTTTCATATCCGCAAAGTTTTGGATCACGTGGTCGAAATCAAGAGTTTTTGCAAGTTTCGACTCTATGCTTAACAGTCCCAAATCAGATAATCGTTGTTGACCCATAGTAGATCTTAAACAATTCTTAATTCGGCTCAAAGCACTAAATGATCTCTCGGCCTGAGCAACGGATACTGGTAGGCAACAGAATATGCGAAGAGCAATGCACACATTGGGGAAAAGATTTGTCACATTAAGGGACACGAGCTTGTTCAAAAGTTTTGCTGGTTTCAAAAGTTTTCAAGTAAATCATTTCATTAACTAGATCCCTGCGTATATCTGAATTGTACTCTTCGGCGAATCTTACACAACTTTCTGAGATCGTATTCTCGTCCATTTCGTTATACTTCCATAAAAATGAAAATTTCATTTCGATTTCTCTCAGTGCTGTGAACCTCGTTTTCAGGTTGGCCACCAAAACATCAATTATTGTGTAAAAAACTTCTGTTTTGAAGCGTTCTTCCGGGGATAAATTTAACATTACATCTTCTGTAGCTGTTTCATCGTGAAAAGTCTTCCTCTTTCTCGCACGGCAAGTGGAGAGTTCCGGTTCGATACCATAAGCATTTGCAACATGTTTGCAGTCAGACAATATCTTGTCCCAGTTATTTCTTAAGGCACTTAAATCATCAATTAGGCTCTCTATATTACTACTCTCAACATCCAAAGTAGCGTCCATAGTTTGAAGTAGTTGACTTCTGTAGTTGATGGGTACCAACACTTTCACCCAAATTGACGCCATGAGGTAGCGTCAACCATAATAGAATAGTATTTAGATCGCTTGAGTTCGTCCACAATAACTTTCCTTACATAATCAGCACAACTTGCTATGAACTCGTTTTGAGTTCTCCAAGACAAATAATGCACTTGCATTCTCTTATTCGATTCTTGAGATTGCTTAACCTGATCTAGATGCTTCGATAAAATAGGGTCATAATGACCTAAAAGTTCTAGCACGCCCAAAAAATTGTCAAAAAATTGTCAGCGCTTCTGCGAATCGTGTAGCAGTGGCCGATAGAGCGAGCTTCCGATCAGGGGCTCCCACGCGCAATGTATTCCCGATATATTTTTATTAATTGTAACTTATACAAAGAAATAATTTCTTGCATATTGCCTTTTCCAAATGCATAATATTCCTTATAATAATTTCATAATTAAAACCGCAAGCAAATTCAATCTGTTGTAAAATATTTTAATAAAAGGAATTTTTTTAAATTTGCTAACGGCCGGGCCCGGGCCCCCTTGGGCCCCGGGCCCCGGGAATTTTGCCCCCCCTGCCCCCCCCCCCACTGGTCGGGCCTGCACAGAACAACAATCAGAGTTCGAGTTAGTACTAAATGTAAGTTTTAATTTCAATTTTTCTTTTTTTTTATTTTTATTTTTATTTATTATTATTATTATTTTTTTTAATTCCTTATATTACTTTTTGATATTGTATGTAATATGTATATATATTTTTTATTTTGTTTTGGTCATCTTTTATAATAATTTTGTTTTACATTTTTTTTTTTCGTATTAAAAGGTTTATTACATGATTGGTATGTCCGCAAATTGCTTACAAGTTTCATCTTAATACTATGGTTAGTACATTATATTGTTTAAAGTTTATATTTACAATTTCTTATTAACTTATAAATACAATTAAAGATTTCTACGTTTTCAGAGAAAATTAATTCATTTATATGAAATGGGAAACAGACATTTAGTTTTTGTAAGTTTTCATATAAACATGTAATATTTCCTTGTTGGTTTACACATTCTAATAGGATATGTGTTAAATCTCCATATTTACCACAAATACAGTTTGGAGTGTCTGCTAAATTTATTTTGTACATTCTTGAACGTGTTAAAGCATGATTTGACCTTAGCCTATTAATAGTTTTAATAAAACTTCTCTTGGACTCTGAATGAAACCACCTTTTTTTTAAGAAGTTTGAATTGCCAATATTTAAAGGATGACTGACTTTCGGATTCCGTATAATTGGCTTGCCATTTTAATTTAAGCCGATGTTTACTACATACATCTATATCTGACACTGGTAGAATATTGTTGTCTATGATTTCTCTGCATCTGCTATTATATTACCCTTTATCCCAGAATGGCCTTTGATCCATGCGATAATAACTTCTCCTCCGATCTTTGAAACCTCGTAGTACAATTTTAAAATCTCTATATCAAGATGAGTCAATTGCTTGGATTTATTTGTTACACATAATCTTTCTACTGCACTTTTACTGTCTGTAAATATTACACAGTTCTTCATTTCCTTTGTCAAAGCTTCATTTCCTTCATCAGGTAAGACATCATACTTATATTCCATAAATGTACTAAATAAATTGTAAAACTTTAAATTGTACAACGCCAATGACTCTATGAAGTTGAGGCATAAATAAAAATAAATAAAAAAAAATAAAAAAAAATAAAAAAAAATAAAAAAAAAATAAAAAAAAAATAAAAAAAAAAAATAAAAAAAAAAACCAAAAAAAAAATGTTGAAAAACATATTTCGCAACAGATGTTTTTATAAACAACTGGTGATGAAATAATGGATTTTTTAAATTTTTGTATCGGAAACTTTGATAATATTGTACAATGGGCAGACAAATCATTTATCTTAAACAATGACGATGATAATGAATGAGTACAATATTATCTTAAATACAATCTTTGTTACACAATCAAAACCAATGTCATTTTATAAAATTCATATAATAATTTGATATTAGAGTGATTACTTATATCATTATATATTTTTTTATTCAAACTAATTTATCTATGCGTTCAGTTTACGTCATCCTAACTAGGTATGATTAATTCATTTGGTCGTGGTAATTTAACTTTAAAAAATATTAGTTAACTAGGTCTTAAATTAAACTGTTATTTACAAAAATTCATTTATAATCCAGTCGTTATAGACGAAAATGCCACTGAGCCCCTGAAAATCATACGAACAAGCTTAATTTTGCTGAAAATGTCAATTTTAGGAAGCTAAAAAAGTTACATTTTTACCCCCGGGCTTTTCCCTAAAACCCCACACGTATAAGGGGGAAACCGGAAAAAAATCGATTAGCAAGAATCTACTCAATTCCTATCCTCACCTCCAAGAAGTGTGGCTTAATCACACGGGCGAACCCCGGTAAACCTGAGCAACCTTACCGGAGATTGGGTAACCAACCCCAGTTGAAAGTAGGGTCAGAGCTGACGAGGAAGGGAGAAATGGCCCTCCTAAAAGTGGGTTAGGCGATAGGCCAGTAACCTATTCCTGTAGTGCTACTAAGAAACCTTTAGATAGGCCTTGGAATGGACGGGTATCAAGACGACGACTTTGGCAACGGAATATGGAATTTATGCTGGGAACATGGAATGTCAGAACGCTAAATACACCAGGAACACAGAGGATCCTTCTACACGAACTGAAAAGATATAAAATAGGAATCACCGCAGTACAAGAAACTAAATGGTTGGGAAAAGGTATCCGGAACACTAAAACACACACTATACTGTATAGCGGTAAATATGAAGGAAATAAAGAATTTGGAGTAGCCTTTATCGTAGATAATAAAATGAACCACCTGATAACAGACTTTCAAGCCATCAATGAAAGAATCTGCAAGCTTAGGATAAAAACGCATTTCTTTAACATAACCCTTTTAAATGTACACTGTCCCACAAATGAACAGGAAGAAGACACTAAGGTAGCCTTTTATCAAAATCTAGAACGAATCTATGACTCAATACCAAGAAATGACATGAAAATGGTGATAGGCGATACAAACGCCAAGATCGGAAAAGAAGAGTACATAGGGGTAATAGGGAAACATATTTTGCATAGAGACACAAATGAGAATGGTCAGTTTCTAATAGATTTCGCAGCTGGAAAGAATATGATTATCAGTTCGTATCAAGCTGTGACTCAGACCATCTGCTAGTACAAACACCGTTTAGATGCAAAATCAGTCGACAGGTAAAGGAAAAATATCCAAAACAAGAAAAACTAAACTTAGATGACCTAAAAGTCTCTGAGGTACAAGAAAGATTTGAGAGAACAGTGGATGAAAAATTACTCAACACAGCGAAAGAAGTCCTAGGAACAAAGACACAACGGAGAGAAGAAACATGGTTCGATAAAGAATGTAAACAAGCTATACAGGAAAGAAATGAAGTACTTAAGAATTACATACTCAGACGTACTAGAGAGAGAAAAACAGAACTTGAGAACAAAACACGAATAGCAGATAAACTGTGCCGGCAGAAAAAGAGAAAGTACGAAAACCAACGGATACTAAACATAGAGAGGGAGTTTAAGGAAAACGAAACAAGTAGTGCATACCAACTTATCAAACATCTAAGACAGGGATACAAACCGAAGACTAGCCTCTGCAAAAATAAGAAGGGTGAACTCATTAGCGATATGGAAAAAAATAAGAGAGCTTGGATGACATATTTAAAGGAATTACTAAACAAAGGGACACAACCACAATTACAACAACAGAGGCAGCAGCAGGCACG
Organism: Diabrotica undecimpunctata; assembly: GCF_040954645.1. NCBI lineage: Eukaryota > Metazoa > Arthropoda > Insecta > Coleoptera > Chrysomelidae > Diabrotica > Diabrotica undecimpunctata. Next base: position 4,618,638 of record NC_092807.1, on the reverse strand, counting down.
GCAGGAGGTACAACAACAAGAACTGGGGGAAGATGGAGAAGAAAATGAATTAACTAGACCCACAACGCTAGAGGAGGTCCAAACAGCAATCCACATACAAAAAAGCCATAAAGCACCGGGAATAGATAAAATACCGGCAGAACTACTTAAGCAATAAGGAAGGAATTTGACACAATAGATGTACCAGCTAGTGCAAATGACAATGACAGAAACAGAAACACAGGTATGTATTCAGGGACAGATCACTGACGTGTTTACGATAACGCAAGGACTGAAACAAGGCGACGGACTGGCTCCAACGTTCTTTAATCTTGTTCTTGAATATGTAATTAGACGGTTGATGGTGAGCGGAAACAACATACTTACAAACAAATCTACCCAATTAGCAGCATACGCAGATGATGTAAACATAATGAGCAGAACAGTGAATGCAGCGAAAGAAACCTTCGTTGAGTTAAAACAGAGTGCAGAAGCAGTAGCGCTAGCAATAAATACAAATAAAACAAAACTACTCATACAAACCAGATCAAATAGACCGGCGCAACAACACTTTATTAGTGTTTAGTCAGTTCGCGCGCGAAATCAAAGCTCATTAAAATTTATATCAGCTCGATGGTAAAAATTCAATATCTTTTGATTCGAGTATCATATCGACAAAAGTCAAGATGCATTTAAAAGATAAAAAGGGCAGCTTTCATATGAGGGGTACAGGTCCTTACAGAGCTCAGTCACCATATGTTTATTTCGTACAAAACGAAGTTTAAAGTTTAAAACCAGTTATTGATAAATTATTGATTGTTATCATGAACTCTATTGATTAAATCAGTTACTTGGGTAATTAATGAGACACACACAAGAAATTAAACTTATATTGATATTATGCAAAATAAAACAGAAGCTTTAATTGGCCAAACCACCAAACATTATTGGCCTAAAGAGGCCAAGTCCAAAAAAACAAGTTAAAATGACAAGTAAACAAAAGTTATTAATATGAAATAATTCTAATTCTTCTTGAGAAGCCCCAAGGAAACAGAACAAGAGGAAGGCCCCGTAAAAGATGGACAGACGATGTAGAGAGGGATCTTAAAATCATGAACATCAGGCAGTGGCGAAGGAAAGTATCCGACAGGGCAGAATGGAAGAACATTGTTAAGCAGGTCAAGACTCACAAAGAGTTGTAGCGCCATTAGAAGAAGAAGAATTCTAATTCTTGGGCAGATTATCAAAAAATTTTTTTGATTTGTCAGCACAGAATCGTTTCAAATCTTGCAAGCATTTAAATTTTTTAGCCGAGATTGGTATCAAACCTAAAAATAATGTTGTTTAATAATAGTATTGCAAGATATTAATATTTTTTTTATACCTGAATAAGCATACGGAGAAAGTTCAAATTCATTTTGTAGTAGCACAGGTCCCTTTCGCTTACTTTCTTTTTCCTTCACTATTGCTGACTCCCATGCTCCATTATAGGACTCCCGGTGATATATTAGTCTACCATGTTTTTGATGTATTTCTAATTCTCGAATTGGACGGGAATTGAAAGCATATTTCTTCAAATAATCTGTTTTAGTATTAAAAAAATTTGTCCATGCTCTTAAGTAGGATTGATCTATTTCCACAATGTCAATTGGTGATGGTTTTGCACGAGCGCTTCTAAAAATTTCAACCCAATCTAAAGGAATCTCAGCTCGTTGTTTGGAGTTTATTAAGCCCATATTTTTATACGGTTCCATGTAGGAATGCTCACGAACAAGGAAAGTAATTTTAACATAATCAAGTCTACGTGTATTGTGGAAAATATAATGCAAAAACCGAAACATGGTGAAATTTTTATTTTGCCCCCCACACGAGTCGCAGAATATTTCAAGCGATCTTACTTGTACATCGAGAAAATTCCATAAAAAGTCATTTAGCATTGAGCATATATCGTCGCTTCCCTTTTTGCCAAGTGTTTCTGGGTAAATGTAAAACACACTTTTTGCTGTAGATAGAATGTGGATATTAAAGGCATAGACGTTCAGCTGACTCTTATAGTAAACATCGTTTGTTGTTATGTTTGGGACACTGAGAATTTTTTTAATGTCGAGACAAATAGCTTCGTGAGTCACAGATGTTCGACTTTTTTTTCATGTGTTAGCTCAAAGATGCATGGATATGAATGTTAATGTGCATGTTTGTTACGTTGATTTTGAAAAAGGATTTGACAAAGTAAGACATGAAAAATTACTCCAAATTCTAAAGACAAAAAACATAGACATAGACATAAAAAAGTGAAGGAATAATAATTAACGGAAGATCTATTAACAACATAAGATATAACAGATGATACCGTGATTATGGCAAGCTCTACTGAAGAACTCCAATTACTGCTAAACAAAACAAACAGTTTCTGTGAAAAATATGGACTAAAAATGAATATAAAACATACCAAATACATGATAATAACAAAGAAAACAAATATACCAACAAACATACATTTGGGAAATGTACCGATGGAAGGGGTTGATAAATACAAATACCTAGGAACCTGGATTTCAGACAATAAAGATCAAATAACCGAAATAAGAGCCAGGATAGAAATAGCTAGCAAGAAATGCGTTTGTAAAAATGAAAACAATTCTCTGCAACAAAGACCTCAGATTAGAACTGACAGTAAGAGCACTGAGATGCTACGTGTTTTCGATACTACAATATAAACTTAAAAGCTGGAGATTAAAGCAAGAACACATAAATAAGTTACAGTCCATTGAAATGTGGTGTTACAGGAGGATGCTTAGAATAGCATGGACACAGAAGAAAACTAACACGGAAGTATAAAAATAAGAAAGTTACAATATCTGGGACACGTAATCAAAGGACAGCGATATGAACTGCTAAAGCTGATAATACAGGGAAAGATAAGAGAAGGAAGAAGTATAGGAAGAAGGAGAGTGTCATGGTTGAAGAATTTAAGGGACTGGTTTAAATGAAGTTCTATAGAACTCTTCAGAGTAGCAGTAGATAGAGTAAAGATAGTGATGATGATATCCAACCTCCGATCGGGAGATGGCACTTCAAGAAGAAAGAAGACGAATTAAATATTTGTAGTATTAATTGATACCTTCTTACCAATTTGTTCTAATTTGCGTGCGATATCACTACAAATATTGTACTTCATTTGATATCTGAGTCCATTCACGAATAATTTTTAACCAAGAAACTTGTTTTCTTCCTACACCTCTACGGCCTTCTATTTTGCCTTTAAGGATCAGCTGTAATATTTTATATCGATTTCTCCTTACTATATGTCCTAGATACAGGCCCGACCAGTGGGGAGCAGGGGAGCAAAATCCCCGGGGCCCGGGGCCCAAGGGGGCCCAGGCCCGGCCGTTAGCAAATTTAATCTGTACAATTTATTCAGTTGCAGCCCGAAAAGATGGGAGCTTCTCTTCTGAAAGAGATAGTAGGATCTTCACTGCCCTCATTGTCTGATACGAGGTGGAGTGCTAGAGTAGAATGTGTAAAACCAATAGCGGCACACATAGGCAAAATCATTGAGGCAGTTTCATCATTGTTGAATCTTAACGTAACTGTTGAAACGAGAGCCACAATCAATGGGGTTTAAGAATATCTTAACACCTTCAAGTGCATCCTCATGGCGTCAATTTGGGTGAAAGTGTTGGTACCCATCAACTACAGAAGTCAACTACTTCAAACTATGGACGCTACTTTGGATGTTGAGAGTAGTAATATAGAGAGCCTAATTGATGATTTAAGTGCCTTAAGAAATAACTGGGACAAGATATTGTCTGAATGCAATGTTACGAATGCTTATGGTATCGAACCGGAACTCTCCAGTTCCCGTGCGAGAAAGAGGAAGACTTTTCACGATGAAACAGCTACAGAAAATGTAATGTTAAATTTATCCCCGGAAGAACGCTTCAAAACAGAAGTTTTTTACACAATAATTGATGTTTTGGTGGCCAACCTGAAAACGAGGTTCACAGCACTGAGAGAAATCGAAATGAAATTTTCATTTTTATGGAAGTATAATGAAATGGACGAGAGTACGATCTCAGAAAGTTGTGTAAGATTCGCCGAAGAGTACAATTCAGATGTAAGCAGGGATCTAGTTGATGAAATGATTTACTTGAAAACTGTTAGTAAATCAAACATCTCAGATACGTCGCTGATACCAGCAAAACTTTTGAACAAGCTCGTGTCCCTTAATGTGACAAATCTTTTCCCCAATGTGTGCATTGCTGTTCGCATATTCTGTTGCCTACCAGTATCCGTTTCTCAGGCCGAGAGATCATTTAGTGTTTTAAGTCGAATTAAGAATTGTTTAAGATCTACTATGGGTCAACAACGATTATCTGATTTGGGACTGTTAAGCATAGAGTCGAAACTTGCAAAAACTCTTGATTTCGACCACGTGATCCAAAACTTTGCGGATATGAAAGCAAGAAAAGTTATGTTGTAACTAACAGTTCTATTGTAAATAATTGAAAACAAAGTTTAATTGTTAAAACTGTTTTAATTTTCTTCCTTCCCAGATTTTTGGGAATTTTCGTTCAACTGGGTTTGGGGGGGGGGGCGGGTCTCATCCCCGGGGCCCGGCCTGGCTCTGGGCGGCCCTGCCTAGATAAGACATTTTTCGATGTTTAACAGTCTTGTTTAACATTGTTTAACTTGAATGATACGTAAATTTTTATATGTTAGGATATTCCAGTCTGAATTTATTATAATTTTTTTTCTTATTTTGACAATTAAAAAATTTTTTATAGATCTAGTTGAAAGAATTTGATAAATTTATGAATTATTTTTATAACTTTGTCAAAGGGTTTGTATAGAGTAGTATGTAAAGATATTGGACTCTCTATTCCTGCTTTTAATAGTTCTAAATACAGATCCATATTTTTGTGTTTGTTTATGGGGCATTCAAAGAAGATGTAGATCACTGATCCAATGGTTCCAAATTCACATATCGGTGTTTCTGTTTTACCTATTTTGTAAGCAAGGAGTTATACAATGTCCACTACGTAAATGATTAATATTTCTTGTAGTATTCCTGCTCATATACCCATATTTAGGGTACCATGGTTTTATGGGGAAATCACACTGCAATCTACAATAATCTGGATCTTTATCTTTAATTTGGAAATGCCATTCATTGTAGAATTGTGTTAAAATGTCTTTTTTTTTGTAACACAAAAGATATCTATGCTAATTTTGTTATATCATATAGTACTCTTAATTCCCTCCCAATATTCGCCAACCTATCTGGTACCTCATTACCTTTAATCCCCTGTAATTTGACATATTTAATTCCACCACGTAAATGGATTAACAATTACATTTTTTTACATCATAAATATCATAATAAATTCTTCATTATTCTAAATAAAGTGAAATTCTTTAAAACTTATTAAATGTATTTTTTTTTTCCGAAAAGGTTAAGTGAGTAATGGTTTTATCTGATAAGGCGAATTAAACTGACTGACACTTGAAACAACTTATTTCGGGCAGACAAAGTAATAATGGTGTGATATGAGTTATGATTCATGCACACGAAAATATTTTGCATACAGATATTTTGTATTAAAGAATGCGGCTCACAATTTTTAGGTTATATAACCTTAAATTAATAACTTTAATTTAGGGCAACCTCTAGGTACTGTACCTTCCGTCTAAAGAATTGGTTTGTTTTGTTTTGACCACAAAAGTACAATTTTTGGAATGTGAAATGGTACATCTAAAAAAGTGGAATAATAATTGAATTTGAAACGGCTTTACTATGAAAACATTCATGTGAAAAATTAAATGTTTTCATCGATTTAATAATAATAACCTTGATATTAGATTTGATGTTGGACAGTTCAATTCGCAGATTTGACTGACTCGTTATTTTTATCTCTTCGGGTTTGCCTAAATATCTTGCAATGAATCTGGGTTATGTCTATTTTAAAGGCCATTAGACTACAGATTAATCCGAGATAAGATACTATTAAATGTCAAATTGTAAAGAACAAAGATGATTCTAAAAACAAGAAAAAAAGAAATGGATTTCCCCAGAAAACAACGACCTGTATGAAGATACACTAACCAGACATATACAAGACTTGCAAGACGAAATAGAAGATGTAGATCAAGCAAATAATGGCATAATGAAGGCTCTAACAGAAACGGAAAGGGAGTGCTGCCCGACTGTTTTGACCTCTAAAGAAAAACTAAGCCAAAATACCAAATAGCTAATAGGTAAAAGAAGACAGCTGACGGAAAAATACGGCTCCAACTACACAACAATGAAGAAATTAAAAAAGATATCCAGCGGTCAATCCAAAAATACGTAAGAGAAAACAATATAAGAGAAATAACTAAAATAATTCAGAAAAACAAAAGTTTAAAAGTTTTGAGGCGAAATACGAACAACATAGGCAACAAAAATATGTACATAATAAAAAAAAAGATAGAAACATTACTACTGATAGAACCAAAATCCTTAAGGTTGTCCAATACTTTTATCGCAAAATGTATGAGAGCACCATCGAAAGGCAAGATCAGCCACTGCCCAAAATCACAAACCAGGTATCAGAATTAATACCAGCAATAACTTCATACGAAATCAAAACGGCACTTTTAGAAATGAAAAATAACAAATCCCCTGGTGATGACAGAGTAGTGACCGAAGCGATCAAACTGGGTGGAAATAAAATTATCCAGGCTTTGGCCAAGCTTCTCACCGAATGCATCTACCAAGGAAAAACTCCTTAATGGAATAATGCAGTCATTATTTTATTACATAAGCAAGGAGACATAACAGGTATAAAAAACTACCATCCTATCAGTTTGCTTTCACACATATATATATATATATATATATATATATATATATATATATATATATATATATATATATATATATATATATATATATATATATATATATATATATAAACTTTTCACAAAAACTATCAAAGAAAGACTGGACGTTAAATTAGACTTCTATCAGCTTAGAGAACAAGCTGTATTTAGATCGGGATACAGCACTAATAGCAGCAGTAATAAAAAATCTTATAGAAAAATGCACTGAATATAATAAACCACTAGCTTTAATATTTGTCGACTATGAAAAGGCATTCGACACCGTAAATCAACAAAAAATGTTGGAAGCCTTGACAGAATGCCGAATTGACTATCGGTATATAATATAATTAAACACATATACCAAAACGCAACAGCCAGTGTTAGAGTGGGTGATCGTCAAACCCAGAAATTCCCGATACAACGTGGAGTACGCCAGGGGGACACCATATCGCCGAAACTGTTCACTACGTCTTTGGAATATGTATGTAAAAAGGCAAAACTGACCGACAAGGGCATAAACCTAAACGGAGAAAAGCTTAGCCATCTAAGGTTTGCAGATGATATTGTACTAACAGCTGATAGGATAGATGAGGCCAAAGAACTTTTAAATCAGCTCTATCTTTCCTCGCTAGAAGGGGGATTGAAAATAAATATATCTAAAACCCAGATCATGACAAATCTTGTAGTCAGCGAAGATATATGCGTAGGAACAAGATCCATAGACCAGGTAATGGCCTGTAAATACCTAGGTCATGATCCTAGGTCTATCTTCCCTCGCTAGAAGGGGGATTGAAAATAAATAAAATAAATATATCTAAAACCCAGATCATGACAAATCTTGTAGTCAGCGAAGATATATGCGTAGGAACAAGATCCATAGACCAGGTAATGGCCTGTAAATACCTAGGTCATGAGATTCGCATAGGAAAAGATAACCAAACCGTTGAGCTTCTCCGTCGTATAAGAATGACTTGGGCAGCCTTCGGCAAGCTGAATCATATTTTCAAATCGTCTGATATACCAATATGCCTTAAAAGAAAAACGTTTAATCAGTGTGTTTTGCCAGTGTTAACTTACGGTGCGGAAACGTTGACCATTACAAGGAGAACAGTTCAAAAGATCCGTGTGTGTCAAAGGGCGATGGAGCGTGCTATGTTGGGCGTTTCACTACGAGACAAGATCCCAAATCGCCAGCTACGACAAAGAACAGTAATGGCTGATGCAGTAGAGAGAGTAGCAACACTGAAATGGAACTGGGCAGGTCACGTGGCTCGAATGACAGATAATAGATGGACAAAGCGGATACTGGAATGGAGACCAAGAGATGATGCCTACCGAAGCAGAGGTCGTCCACCAACACGTTGGACTGACGATCTAAAACGTTGCCATAGGAATTGGATGCAAGAGGCACAAGATCGAAATAGATGGAAAATTATGAGGGAGATCTATTTCCAGCAGTGGATAAGCGAAGACTGAATGATGATAATGATGATGATGACAGCACTAACGACCACTTAATAGTGATAAAGAACCTGATAGACAAGTCTGCAGAGTACAACAAACCATTGGTACTGATATTTGTCGACTAAAAGAAAGCATTCGATACCATAAGCCATCACAAAATGTTAAAAGCATTGGTAGAATGCCGAATAGACCATCGCTACACTAACATAATCAAATATATCTACCAAAATGCCACAGCTAGCGCAACACTATCTGAACAAGAAACAAATAAATTCTGTATACAGCGAGGAGAACGATAAGTAGACACAGTCTCTCCAAAGCTATTCACGTTGCTTTAAGAACATACTTGTAAGAAGGCACATCTGAACGAGCATGGTATCAACATAAATGGAGAGAAGATCAGCCATTTGAGATTTGCAGATGACATCGTCCTTATAGCCGATCGTATGGATGATGCAATAATAATGTTTGAAAAATTATATCTTGCTTCCTTGGAGGTCGGACTAAAGATTAATATGAACAAAACAAAAAAATGCCAATGCTACTCAAATTAGAACAAATTGGAAAATATTATCAGAAAAAGTTTAATAGTCCTCAAATTCTATTTGAGTTCCGTAAAAATAAAAAAATAAAAATGTAATACTTTAATCCATATTTAATCTACGTTTTCCTTCGTTTTATCAATTTGTAATTATTTCTGATAAAAACACACAATAATTGAATTAGTGCAGATTAGTCAAGTCAAAACTGCCCAAGATACAGATAAACGGACGACCGATTTTGATGTAGCATTGAAAATTGTGTGGAAGAAACTAAAAGTACTTATTTGAATCAGGCTATCAAAACTTTTTACCGCTATCGGATAGACGTTAGCTAGTGTAAATAATATATATATATATATATATATATATATATATATATATATATATATATATATATATATATGTATATATAAGTAAAAAGTGATGGCATGTCTCGCAAAACAGATAACCAAAAATGGTATATCGATGGAAGGCAACCGTATATACGTATTTCTGATTATTGGTCGTCTTCAGTACGGTGAAGCCAAGTCAGAAAAGGAGCATATTAACTTGGGAAAGGATCACTACATGAGCAATGCAACCAATTTGTGGCATTAGAGTTAGGAGACCCTGATGGTTTCCAGGGCAACAACTAACACCAACCACGGAGGAAGCTACAGCTACCTGGGGAAAGGAATACGGTTGCCTTCCATCGATATACCATTTTTGGTTTTCTGTTTTGCGAGACATGCCATTACTTTTTACTTTTATTATTCACTCGCATTATCCTTTTCCATTTGTTTTAAACGTTTCAACGTTTGGCATTCCTTTCCCCAGGTAGCTGTAGCTTCCTCTGTGGTTCGTGTTAGTTGTTGCCCTGGAAACCATCAGGGTCTTCTAACTCTAATGCCACAAATTGGTTGCATTGCTCCTGTAGTGATCCTTTCCCAAGTTAATATGCTCCTTTTCTAACTTGGCTGCACCGTACTGAAGACGACCAATAGTCAGAAATACGTATATACGCTTGCTCCATCGATATACAATTTTTAGTTATCTGTTTTGCGAGACATGCCATCACTTTTTACTTATATATATATATATATATATATATATATATATATATATATATATATATATATATATATATATATATATATGTTCGGATAAGTTTCCGCGGTCAGATAAATGAAAAGTCGAGTCACTCGACACTGGGGAGTAGGCAGATTGAGACCTCAGTGCCGAGAGACAGTTCTTGCAATATAGAACACGATACTGGTACGTCTCGAGTGAGGGGAGTAGGCAGATTGAGACCCCGAACTCGAACCGAACCGTATCCCTCTTGATAATGGCTCCAAAATGGGTGCCGAAACGTCGAGTTTTAAATTCTCAACGCGGTTCTTCCCGAGAACTCAGTAATTTTCATATATATATATATATATATATATATATATATATATATATATATATATAGATATATATATATATATATATATATATATATATATATATATATATATATATGAGTAAGAAAAAAGAAGTACTTGTGACTCGTTTGGAAAAAATATATAAATGTTTTTGATGGTTTAGAGTCAATAAATCGCATTATTTCTCACAAAAGTGATTGCAGAATTAAAAAACCATCTTTTGCTTTGGCAGAGCATGTAATCGATAAAGACCATATTATGGATTTTGATAACATTAAAATTTTATGTAGTGAAAGTAATAAATTCAAAAGGACTTTTTTGGAAATGGTTTGTATTAGCAAAAGTGATAATAGTTTAAACAAAAGATCAGAAATTCAAAACCTAAGCAAAATTTATAATTATATTATTTCTTTATAATTTATATATAAAACTTGAATAATATCACATTTTTATTTAATTTTCCATATATCTGTTACATTTTTTCAGACATCTATCAATGGTGAATAAATCTTCTTCTTTTTTGTTACTAAACAAAAAAGAATTTTTAAACAAAATTTTATTTTTGACAATATAATTGTCAAAGGTAAACATTTTAAGTTGGCATTTATGACATTGAGGCTTATTTGTAATTGGTTGCTACTTTAAACTATTTATAAATTCAATTATTTTTTTGTTAAGAAAATGTTTTCAAAATTATTAAAATTTCAGGGAAGAATTTATTAGATAAGGGCATTTTAGTATTAATTCTTTTTGACATGTATTTGCAGCAATTTTTATTAACGAAACTAATTTTATTTGGTGAGTTAACAAAAAATGTTTTTCTTTATAGTTCAACTTTGTAAGATATTTTGTCTTTTTTAGCAGCTCTTGATAAGAATTGTAAACACAATTGAAAGCTCGAGATATTAAATAGTTAACCAATAGCCCCTTTTTATTGACTCCAACCCATCAAAAACATTTATATATTTTTTCCAAACGAGTCACAAGTACTTCTTTTTTCTTATTCTTGTATATATATATATATATATATATATATATATATATATATATATATATACCACCTGTTCCAATCTGTTGGAGCCGCCGGAGACTGATGGCCGTTCAGTAGTTTCCTCTTTCATGAAAAATAACTTTTGGTGTATATATATATATATATATATATATATATATATATATATGACGATCTAAAACTTGTCATAGGAATTGGATGCAAGAGGCACAAGAACGAAATAGATGGAAAATAATGAGGGAGATCTATGTTCAGCAGTGGGTAAGCAAAGATTGAATGATGATGTATATATGTATATATATATATATATAAGACAAAATATAATATTTTATATATATATATACATATATATATATATATATATATATATATATATATATATATATAATAATATATATAAGACAATATATAATATTTATCCAATTTCATTGAGTTATCTAATTATCTGAAGTCAATTTGACTACCTATATTATTTTTTCGTTTTTCCAGTTGAATATTATTTATTTTTCATTTATTGATTTATTTCTTTTCGCATTTGCATCTCTTTTGAAGTTTCAGCTTCATAATTTCTCGTTTAATTTCTCGTTCCTATTCTAATTTAAATTCTTTCCATCCCATTTTTAATTTCTTTTATTTCTTGTGTGAAGTTTGGAAGCTTTCCTCAGGTTTTCCAGTTTAATCGGGTGACCTAACAACAATTTTTTTGTTTCATCTGAAATATAGCATTCATCATCATAAGGCATCTTGTTTAATTTTTCTAATTTCTTTTATCGTGAACTTTTTATAATACTGTATAAATTTCCAGACTCAATTCCAAGTTATTTCAATCGATCAACTCACACTTGAAATATTACGCCGTTATTTTGTTAGAACTGTAATAATCATAATCAGTAAGTGATGATTGTTCTACAAACGACGACGAGATAAGAAGATACATTTATATTAAATCTATCTTTAAATTCCTAACGTGTTTAAAATCAATTTTATTCTTTTCTTAAATAAGTACATAAAAAAAATATTGATAAACTTGATATATTTTACCTTGAATGATTGAGTGTTTTAGTCAGAACTGTAGAAAAAATCTATATTATATTTGTCTGTTATTAATAAGAAATGATAATAATGTGCACAAAATTTTAACAGGTTAAAATTTTGTCGAAATTATACTTTTTTTTAACAATATCTTATAACGATCATAACCTATTTATTAAGATTCCAATTAAGTTAATTGTGACTGTATCTCTATACAAAGTTGAGGAAACACTTAATCATTTAATTAACGCTGAAGGAATTGAGGATAAGTGAGTTTTAAACTTTCTTATAGCCTAGGATGTGTAAATAGTGTTAGGGGAAGGTTTTGTACCTTGGATAATGCGTGTATTGGTATTATAAGTTATTTCATAACGATTGTAAACTATTAATGTTATGATGAGAGTAATTATGCTTATTCAATGCTTAAGGAACACTTACAATCATTGAACTCAAGTTAAATATCGAAGAGAAGTCAGTTTTTACTTTCTTATAGCTCAGGATGTGTAAATAGTGTTACAGTGTTAATCTAAGTAGTCAGTTATTCGTCGTCGTGAATCTAGACAAACAACTTAAGCAAATCAAATTCGTCAATCGATAATTACAAATATTTCCAATCTGTGGATGAGTGGAAAGTAATTTAATAAAGATTTCAACGAGATTCTTACAAGAAAACAACTTGACCCTGCTTTCATTGCCTTCTAGTTCCCTAAACTGATCCCAATTGAACATATGTAGGATATGATCAGTAGGTACATCGTTGAGAAATTTTACAAAACACTGTAAATCACCACCCTCATCATTCAGAATAAACCAGGGTCAAAATCTTTAAAAATCGTAAAAAGTAAAAAAATAGTAACAGAATGGAACCCATTGTAAACCCGTCTGAGGTCGAGAAGTCGAAGGAGTGTGTTTTTAAGGGTAAAAAACGGTTTATAAGGATTTTCGACCAAACTACAAATCCAATGGAAAAAGTTAAACTACAAAGTTATAGTTGTTAAAAAGATCTACTTTTTTATTTACAACTTTTTCACATATCCTCAAAATTTATGCGAAAAGTTCAAATAACAGAGTTTTTGGTTTTTTATTTTTATCTTCTAGAAAAAAAAAAAAATTTCACGCAATTGAATGTAAACTTACCTTTTTATGTCTCAAATACAGTGTAATTGTTTTATTTAAAATATTTATTTTTCCCCTTATGATTTAAGACGGAAAATATCTGATTTTTTTAAAAAAAGTCGGTGTGCTTTTTATTTTTTTGAAATCTCTACTTTTTGATGGAGTAAAAAAATAGATTGCTATCGCTAGATTTTTCATAAAATTAAAGAAAAAAACGAAAAAACAATTTGAATATTATTTAATCAAATTGTAAAATTTTTAGGTATTTATTAAAATTTGCGGTTCAATTACTCGATAAAGGTAAGATTCCATGAAACATTGATAAACTAAAAAACTGCAAACCTTTTTTTTTCGTCTTTATAGAGGGGGGTCTGGAATCTTCAAAATACATCTCAGTCGCCGAGTCTACGCCGAACGCCTACCTGCTAAACCAGACCCTCCTCTGTCATCCAGCGATCCGGAAGCGGAATGACCGCTGTAAGGCCGGCATCACTTCCGAAACACTACGTTTATTCATTAATTATTCTTGCATACACATCCACACTCCATTCATCAGCAAGGAGGCTCCCTGTCTCGTTCCAGGTAGCGCGTAGAAGACCCTCATCGTCTTACTAGATACGGTAATATTTATAGCACAGGCAACATACCAAAAGAATGCAGTATCGACATTCATAAACATTCGTAAGAAGCATAATGGGAAAGAGTGCTGAGAATACGGAACAATAATTATACTGTGAACTGTGCGCTGAAGGTATTCATGAATAGGATTTATAAAAAGTTAGATGATAAAGTCAAAAGAATTAAAGCAGGGATGTTGTCTGTCCCTTACTTTATTTAAAATATACTTCGAAAGTGCTTTAAAAAGTAGGAAACAAAAATGCAGGAGAATGGGGATACCGCTTACCAACACTATGGTATATACGCTCAACTTTGCAGACGATCAAGTAATAATGGCTCAAGATTATGACGATTTAAACTATATGGCACGAAAATTAATTGAAGAGTATGATATATGGGGTCTAGAAGTAAATAAAAAGAAAACCGGATACCTGTGCATTGGAGGAGAACCAAAAGATCTCATATTAGACGATAACACCACGGTAAAGCACTGCTGTGACTACAAATATCTATGTATCACTCTTTCACAAGATGGAACATTAGACAAAGCCATAAGGTAGAGAAATACGTCAGGGAGAAAAGCCATCGCAATGTTAAACAGCATTTTATGGGACCAATCGATCAGCAAAGAAAATAAAAAGAGGATATATGAGACTATAGTTAAAAATATCACTTTATACAGCTGTGAGGTATGGCCACTAAAAGAAAGAACACTGGCAACGCTGAAAGCGACAGAAATGGATTTTTGGAGAAGAGCTGCAGGAAGATCTAGAAGAAATAGGATTACCAATGAACGCATTAGAGAAATAATGGGAATAAAACGAACAATCATAGATGACCTACCAACAAAACAACTTATCTGGTTCGGACATATACAAAGAATGGATAAACAACAAATACCAAAAGAAACATTCAAATGGCAACCAGAAGGAAAGAGAAAACGAGGTAGACTTCAGAAACGGCATGGCAAAATATAATAGAATGAGAAACATATATAGAGAATATAATCGGATAACAGAATGAGAAACATTCATTTCCATGTTTTCATAAAACTCCTTTGCTCTTCTTGAATGAATCCGCTTTTCAACCATTAGCTGCGCATTTTCAGGAGACTGTGCTGCTGCACTTTTAATTTGTTCTTTGAGAAGGAAGCACGTACTATAAGTATTGAAGGGAGGCAATGTTAATATTTTACTTATTTTACTACGACCTAATTCACTACTCAGATATAATCTTTTGGACTCCTATCTACTGCAAAGTGAATTAGTTCGTCTTAGTTCGTTTTTGTATATTTTTCGCAGTAGAATACAGCTAATTTAGAAGTTAAAAGTCATAAGGTTCTTAAGTAAATTTTGGAATATAATAATTCCATAAAAAATATCTTAAAATTTACAAAAAACTTCTTAATCTGTCACAAATTGACTTTGTAGTAGGTATACGAAATTTGGTCAGCCATATTGGATCATCCATTTTGAATTTTTCAAATTTGACCTCAAATTTCTAATCAGCAAGGTTGACAACCTTATAGTATACATTCATATCTAAACTAATTGCATTATTTAGACTTTTGGCCACGTTTTCAGCAATTCATCCTACTGTGAGTAGTGATTAACTTTTCCATTTTCATTTTAGCAGCAAGTATTGTTAGATGTTTTTTTATGTCAAATTTCTAATTTCTAATGTGATACCCAGATAGTTAAAAAAATCTATTGTGGATATGACTATATGGTTTTCGAAGTACACATTTAGTTTTTCTTAATATTGTTCTGAAGCTATTTTCTTGTGGCATTTTAAATTAATTACTATTTAACTGGGAATAAGCCACAATTAAAGGTTAAAATACGTTTATTGACGTTTCAATTTCCACTTCGGAAATCGTTCTCAAAATACAAACATTAGTAAATTAAACAAATTTTGTTTTTAAAATATGTAAACATGCATGGGATAATGAACATAGGGTTCAATGGAATGATTCAAATATAGTCCTAAAAGAAACGGATGGTAAAAAGAGAAAAATCAAAGAAGCGGCTCTAATTATGCTAAATGAGACCAATTGTGTCGCGAATTCCTCGGCAGAATGTAGTAGGATCTGGTTACCCATATTGAAAGAGGAAGTTATTAAAAAGAAAATACCAGTATTGGTAAGTCAGTAACATATAGAGAATACATCATTTATATTTTTTAAATAACAAACATATAAAATCGGAATTTGGTATTTATTGAAGGTAAACTAAATGCAAGATCAAATACTTACCATGTCGGGATAGTATTATGAGGTTTTTTTCCTGGTTTTTCCCTCATAATTTACTATGGAATCACTAACAGGAGAATTTTACTGTCATCATGGCATGTATTTGTCTTTTTAAAGACGAATTACATGTTATGATCTTTTCTGACGGATATTCTCAAGTTAAAGTTGATTTCATGTAATCGAATGAACTATCTTATAAGTGAAGTCGTCCCAGGAACGCAACTCAACAATATTGGCAATATCATTTTAAAGTCGTCTACTTTAAAATGTATAATGTATGTCTGAATTGTCAATATAGATGAGTCAGATAAAATTAAATTATTAGAAGAATTTTTCACTAAGTAACAAAAACAAAATTTGTTTAATTTACTAATGTTTGTATTTTGAGAACGATTTCCGAAGTGGAAATTGAAACGTCAATAAACGTATTTTAACCTTTAATTGTGGCTTATTCCCAGTTAAATAGTAATTAGTTTTTCTTGTCACATTATTCAAATGAAAACAACCTGCTGCCGTTTTGTTTGTATTTGGGTGCATTCTCCGTTTTCGAAAGTAGCTTCCAAGAGTTTCGAATTGAACTGTTGGGATTTGTTAAGTTTCTCCAAACTGTTGGTGTTAGATGGATATTGTTCAATTTTAATTTACTTGTAGTATTTCTCATAATTCTGTTTGGGGGCTCGTTATCTATAAGAGAGGCGGTTGTTAAACGTATGACTTCGAACAGAAAGCTTGTAAAAAAGACCTTTTCTCCAGGTAGTGTTGTAGGCCACCTACAATGATGCAAGTCCTGCAAGATTGTGAAGTTTGGTGTAGTTTCCTTTTTTCGATTTACTCTTATTCTTCCCTCCGACCTTATTAAAACATTTTTTACCATTGTTTACTTGTCATTTGATCAGTTGTTACTTTTTTTGTTCGTTTTTCTTTCGTTTTGCTATCCAATAAATAAAAATATTCTAATTCTAGCGACCTACAACTAAATAGATACTTTTATAAAATAAACGCCGAACATTATTTTTATCGCCCATTTTTGCAGATGTTTCTCGTATTGTTATCATCCAAGTGGAAATCAATAAAATTAGACTGATGGACTAAACAGATAAGCAGGTGATGATATCAATTTTCATAAGCCGTTACTGATTACGCGTAAAGTATAAATATACGAGAGAAAATCATTATTGTCCACATTTGTAGTGAACAAGTAACAAGAGCAAGTCTTTTTGCTAGTTATATCAAATTAACAAACATGAAATTCGCTTTGATCGCGCTAGTTTTGGCCGCAGTGGTCTGCCAAGGTAAGATAAGATTACAATATATCGTATAGGGCATAAAATGTCATAATTATTATGTTTTTGAGCAAAAAAAAAACAATATTATTATCCGCTAAATTATTTGAGAATTAAAAATGGCGCTTGGTGATCGTAAAATACATTTTTTTTACGATCCTGGAATTAAATTTTAAATTACTCACATTTTATCAATTATTTGTAATATATATAATAAAAATAATATTAAGAGTAACTATATACAGGGTGGTCCTAAAGTAATTGTACAAACAGAAACCATAGATTCTGCACTTTAAAATATTACGATTTAAGCCAACTTGCTTTAATAAAATGTTGATATTAAGAAAGATACAGGGTGTTAAAGTGGAAATTTAAAATTCTATTTTTCGCTATAACTTTTAAGTTTGTAAATATTTTTGGACAAAAATTTATAATTGGACGCTCTTAAGTAGGATAAATTATAATTTTATACATAAATTAATGTAACTGATAGATGGCGCCACATATGCCACAGGTGTGGCATAGATTTGCGCCTAACTTTTTTGCTCTTAAAGTTACCTCTATTTGTGTTAAAAAATATTAAAAATACATTATTTTTACAAGGAAAAGGTATACTTGTTAGTAACCTCAAAATTTAACTGTTTTCGAGATAATCGCATTTTATAAGTCAGCTGCCTCATAATTCTTAGTTCTGATATTTGTGCGGTAAAGCACTCAATAGCTGTAGATAAGCATAATTCATAGTTTATTCTTATTAAAACAACTCAAAGATGATAATGAAACATTACAAAATTTTTGTTATGGCTGCTAAATGTCTTATTGGAGAAAATATTCTTCATCTTCTTCTTTAGGTGCCGTGTCCGTATTCAGCCGTTGGCCGTCATTATGTATACAATTTCCCTTTTCTATCGCTTCTTAAATTTCTATACCTACTGGCGTTGTATTACTTTTTCCCTATTGTAAAATGCTGAAAAAACAAAATATATGGTTTATGTAAGATGGTACACCACCACATTCTAGAGAGAAGGCCTTGAGAACATAGTTAAATATACCTTTTCTGAACGTTGGATTGGACGTGGCAGTCGTATTCCTTGGCAATGTGGTGAGATATTGATATAATTATTTAATTTATAAAAAAAACCAAAATAATACTTAATATTCATTACGTAAATTGTTGTTTACCCATTTTTATTAGGACAAATGGAAACTAAAACACAGGTATGAAATAACACACGTGTCTTGTTTCATAATACTTTTGCTACAAATCTAACCTTAAAGACTCAGCATTTTTACAAAAACATCATCGTTGGCCTAATAACCGATATTGTTAAAAATATAGTAAACACACAGGCAATTTAGTTCAGCATAATATTAGTTCGTTAGTTCATAATATTATCATCATTATCATAATAGTCCATTTGTTCGATATGTAATTATAGTTACTCGTAAGCTTATATGCGTGTATATAAGTAACCAACGAATGAGATACATCACAGTTTAATACATTATTTAACCTTTGCAACATAATATACTATAAGATTTGGATATAGATTCGTTCATTATACATTATAGCCACCACGTAGCCCAGAATTTAATCCGCTTGATTTTGGTGTATGGGGCGTATTAAAACAACGTGTCTATAAGAATGCCATAAACATTCGCAAGCAAATATGGGAAGAAATAAATACTGCAACAGTTTCTTTAGAACCAATGATGCTATTTAATATGAGATGATTTTTATGGAATATATTGACAAATGAATTAATGAAAATGGTAGACATATCGAACACTTACTTTAGCAAAAAGTTTAGTAATTTAGTTAAACTATTTCTTAATTTGGTTTGTAAACAAAATGTTTTGATTATCACTTAAATTTAACATAAAATATAAAATGTTTGATGTAAAATCCTATTATTCTGTTTTTTGTCAAATCCTATTATTAATTATCCTGCTGATATATTTATTTTATTTAATATTTCGTTAACTATTAACTTTAGTTAATGGTATTTTATACCAAAATTTAGATTTATTAATGTTTTTGTCTATTTTTCCTTCGTTGCCTGGGGTAATTGCCTTAAATCAGAAATATGCAGCTGATTGGTAAAATGCGATTATCTCGAAAACTATTGAGTTTAAAAGTTATTAACAGGTATACCTTTTTTTTATTGAAATAATTTATCTTTAATATTTTTTATCATAAATACAGGTAACTTAAAGAGCAAAAAAGTTAAGTGCAAATTTATGCCACATATGTGGCATATGTGGCGCCCTCTATCCGCTACATCAATGTGTGCATCAAATTATAATTTCTCATATTTAAAAGTATCCAGTTGTAAATTTTTGTGCATACATGTTTACAAACATGAAAGTTATAGCCAAAAATAAAATTTTTAATGTGCACTTTAACACCCTGTATCTTTCTTAATATCAACATTTTATTAAAGCAATTTAGCTTAAATCGTAATATTTTAAAGTATAGAATCTACTGTTTCTTTTTGTACAATTACTTAAGGACCACCCTGTATACAGGGTGAATTTTTAGTGTGACATCGGTCGATAATTCCATTAGGGTATAAATTTTTTCAAATTTGTATTCTTCTCGTAATTCTTCTTCTTATAGTATTGATTTTGCATTACTATACAAAGTATTTAACAAGTTATGACCATTTTTTATTTCGAAATGGCTATGAAATCAACACCATGTATATAAAGAAGTAATACATAAACAATTATTTATTTTATATGATAAAGTAAACAATATATTATAGTTTTTAAATTAAGTTTAATTGAAATCATTGACAAAAATTTGTGTACAGGGTAAACTACAAAACAAAATTACAATTTTCTCAATTTTTTTAAATGGATCGAGTTATATTTGATTTTTTAGAAATATTGTATTTATTATACTCTTTCATTTTTATATAGCATTTCCTATACCTAAATTATTACTTTCCGAGATATTTTTAGTTTTCTTCAAATTTCGGAAATACATACATTCAATTTTTATAAGTAGTCAATAAGTATTGAGTATTGGGGGATAATATAATAAAATTATTTTTATTATTCAATAACTAACAAAAAAGATAAACCTTATAGTTTATTTTTATGAACGAGAGAGTAATTAGCATAATTTTAACTGGTACCTCCGACCACTCCATGGGCGTGCTCAAGATTAATTGAAAAATTACTTTGAATAATTGTAAAAAATAAATGAATTATTTCAGTGTTATAAAGTGTTATGTGTATGTAAACAAAAGTGACCTCTTTTATCACACACTATATTAGAACTGACTGGCCTACATTAAAAAGGGTTTTAAAAAATTCACATTTTTTTTAATTTTTAAAAATTACAAAAGAGAAAAAGAGTTTTTAAAACCGTCTAAGGTATGTTAAATAGATGAATAAAAATATTAATATAAAACTTACAGCTACTTGTTACAAATCCAAATCAGATTCAGAAGATGAACTTTCAGAACCAAGATTTATAATAACTGGCTCGATCATTTTATCAGTAATATTGTCCAGCTTCCACATTTTTTCCTCTTCTTTAATAGTGTGATTTACTGCCTTTTCCCAGTTTTCAGGTTTTACATTATTTACGGCCTCCAAAAACAACTGTTTAACATCATGAATTTTAAAAGTGGTATTTTTTCTTGAAACTTCACTCTTTATCTGTGCCCATACCAGTTCAATCGGGTTTAATTCACAATGATATGGTGGGGATCTAAGTACTGTCATTCCACGATTTTTGGCAATTTCATCAATTTCGTATTTTTTAAATTTTTGTTTATGAAGGGCACACAACGAATAAAGTTCCTTTCTTATAGATCCGGGATGGTACGTAATATTTTTTGAACTCAGCCAATTCTGCAAGTCTTTTTTTAACCACTTGGTTGTGGGCAGTCCTTCTATAAGTCTGGAGTGATAACTTGCATTATCCATTACTATTACACAGTTCTTAGGAAGAAGATCTATCATTTGTTCGAACCATTCTTGAAAGACATCAGCGTTCATGTCTTCATGGTAGTCACCGGTACGAGTTGATTCAAAAGTTAATAAACCACCTTCAACAAAACTGTCTGAACTGCCAATGTGTACTATTATCAGCCTGCGTCCCTTTCCTGATGGTGGGTTTAAACCAGTAGATAAGTTATTTACAAAAGCGTGCCTTTGACTTGTAACAGTTTCATCCTGCCAAAATTTATTTGGTGTATGACCCTCGTTGATCCATGTTTCATCAAGATAAAATATTTTTCTTTTTTGGTTTCTCATTTCCTTTATGGTTCTTAGAAAATGTCTTCTCCATATGACAATATCGCTTCTTTCTAATAAAATAGACTTTCTGGGATTCTTTTTCCAGCGGAAGCCTATTTCTTTTAAAAGTTTCCATAACGTACTTCGACTCATTTCTGGGTAATCCTTATCATCTCGAACTGAGACAAGAACTATATCCAATGTTGGAAATTCTTGTCTAAAGAAGAATTCATGCACTTTCCGTCGAAGTCCTTCTTTAAAATGATATTCTATTTGAAATTTTGGTTTCCCTGGAGCATTACGTGGCATTTGAAAACTACCACATTTCTCTTCTTTAATAACTCTGTAAATCGTAGATTTCCCAACACCAAGTGTACTGCTAACTAACTCAACAGTCTCATCAACACTTTCACATAAACGTTTGTCTGTAAATGATTTAAAACAATTAAATATTAATGTTTTTTCATTAACTGTTAAAGGACCAATTTTTCGGCGTTTACACGGCACTTCCAAATTTTCCATAACACTAGTATACACAATAAACTGCACCTTGCAACTGAAGTACCTACTTTTAGTGAACTGTTAAGAATTTTGAATACGCCACTTGGACCTTCCTACAAAATGGAAAAACCCACTATCACATTTTCTGTGGAATAAGTTTAGAAGGTAATTATCTAGTCAATTACTGTCGTAAATTCCTGGAATTAAAGAATTAAATGTTTGATTGTTGAAACCCTTACTTCGTGGAATGCACTCATTTCAGATAAAATAAAACGTTTTATTTTATCTAAAGAATTAAACTTTATTTTGCAAATAGGTAGGTACTTATTAAACTTTTATTGGTTATATATAACCAATAAAATAAACATCTTACATTTCTTGCAAATTCATTAGTACCTGTTAACCTCCATCACTCCGACACTGGCAACCTTATTTAGGGATTAGTAACCCTCGCAACTATTGTATTCTATTCTGCTTCAACCTTTATACTTGGTGGTCATAGTCAATTTAAAATTGTTTTCCTATATACTTCTGTAAACTTGTTGACAAATATCTGTTTTTCATTGAGTCACCCGTATCAACAGTTTAGGGATTTGCATACATAATGTATTGTTTTATTACTCTCTCATACATAAAAATACACTATAACAATATGCAATGAATGTATCAATAAATGTGATATTACGGAAATATCATATTTCCTCAAACGAAATACCTCCTCCTCCTAAGTGCCTTCTCTGTTGAGGTTGGCGATCAATACGGCGATCAATATTTCTCTCTATTCTGGGCTTCATGAATTAATTCATTTCCTTTTGTGTGGGTCCAATCTCTGATGTTTCGTAGCCAAGATTTTTTCTTTTGACCTATGACCCTTTTCCCTTCAATCTTGCCTACTAATATTACTTGGAGCTGCTCAAATTTCCTTAGGCCCATTATGTGTCCTAGATATGACGTCTTTCTAATTTTGATAGTATTGCCAGATGAGGGCGTGTGTTCATTGTTCTCAGTACTTCTTCATTCGTAGTTCTGCTGGTCCAGCTTATTCTTAGCATTCGGCGGTACATCCACATTTAAAATGAATTTAATTTGTTGACGTTATACTATTTTAAGGTCCAGGTCTCACAGCCATACAGTAATAGAGACCACACATAACACTTTAGTGTTTTTAATCTTATTGAGACTGATAGCTTGGGGTTACAAATCATTTTACGCATATTCATGAAACCAGATCTTGATATTTCAATGCGTCTTCTAATTTCTTTTGAGTGGTCTAGTTGACTTTTTAGTTCTCTACCCGGTATATGAAGCTTTGGGAACTCTGGTATATTGGACCATTGGCTCTGGTACCTTCAGGGCGATCTTCAAGAGAAGCTCTGATTATATGTTCGCCATATACATTAAATAATAGGGGGGATAAAATGCACCCTTGACGCACTCCTCGTTCTATGTTGATGTACTTGGTGTTTCCGTTCTCTGTTCGAATGCATCCTGTGTGGTTCCAGTATGTATTACTTATGATAGCTATGTCGTGTCCGTCCAACCCTACTTATTTTAGCACCTTGATCAATTTTTCGTGTTTGATGCGGTCAAAGGCCTTTCTATAATCGACAAAGCACACATACAGCCGTTTTTGAACCTTAAGATAGCTTTCCGCCATCAGTGTCAATCCCATAATTGCTTCTCTAGTGCCTGTACCCTTTCTAAAGCGATATTGAGAATGACTCAGGTATTCTTCACACTTATTTTGAATTCGGTTATATATTATTCGCATAAAAATCTTAGCGGCATGACTCATTAGGGATACAGTTCGATGGTCTTCACATTTCCTTGTTTTTTGTTTCTTAGAAAGAGCTATATAATTCTGTTATATTATCACCCAATAATCAATATTTATTTCTACTTACAAAAATTTCATGCATTCCCGAAATTTGAAGAAAACTAAAAATATCTCGGAATATAAAAGTTTAAGTATAGGGAATGCTATATAAAAATGAACGAGTATCATAAATACAATATTTTAAAAAATTAAAATACAGGGTGATTCATTTAAAAAAATAAACCTACTTTAAAAATTGCAATATATTGTTTACCTTATTATATAAAATAAATATTATATAATGAATTTAGGTATAGGGAATGCTATATAAAAATGAACGAGTATCATAAATACAATATTTTAAAAAAATAAAATACAGGGTGATCCATTTAAAAAAATAAACCTACTTTAAAAATTGCAATATATTGTTTACCTTATTATATAAAATAAATATTATATATAAAATAAATATAAAGTAATGCAAAGCCCTATATTATAAAAACAAGAATTATGAAAGGAATATTAATATGAAAAAATATATAGGGTGTCCCATTCAAAAAATTGTATTTTTGCTATACCACATAATTATTAATCACCTTGTAGAATTCAATTCCACATATTTTCCAAGTATGGAGAATATTATTGCCTACATTTTTCTAAATAAGTTTTTTGGATACCTTGTACCACAATAGAATTATCGACCGATGTCGCACCAAAAATTCACCCTGTATATATGTATATATATAAATATATATATATATACATATATATATATATATATATATATATATATATATATATATATATATATATATATATATTAAACCTAGAGCTAAGATCAATATCATTACAGGAATTAATATTAAAAAGTCTTATGGGTTAAACCGCGTTGTTATCATTGCGCCGAGCTTTCGACATCCTCTTTGATATCTTCTGCAGGGCTTCCGAGGTTTCAGTCTTCCGATCCCCCAGACACTACTACACTGATCACTAATCAATGCGTTACTACGCTCAAATATTATACATTTCCCGATCGTCTCCATATTCCTATTGAATGCAAATCTGGATGAAATCCAAATTTAGATTCATCGGTAAATAAAACTATAGCACAACAGTCTCGATATTCTCGACACCATGGTAATCTTGCAGAGTGATTAGCCCTGAAAAATGTGGGTATCTGACCTAAACTATAAAGATAGACTTCCTGAAGATGATTGTATGTAACCAATCCAGATGCTGTAATTGTAAGTTGTCTCTAGCGGTTTAATCTAAAAATCGATCTTGAGCTGCAACATATCCATGAACAACTTGAAGAAGGCCTACAATCTTGTTTTCTCTCTCTCCCTTGTTGTTTCCCCATTACTGAGGATCGTGATTTCTTCCAATATTCCTAACAATTTTTCTCCATTGGTCTCTATCTTCAGCTGTTCTGAGAGCTTCGCAGAACGAGTTTCCAACTAACTTCTATCGTCACCTCTTCGAACCAAGTGACCGAAAAATTGCAGAATACGTAGCAAACATATTGTGGACAGTTTTTTTTAATCTCGAGTTGGTTTAGAATGGAAACGTTTATCCTATGAGTTGTCCAAAGTATGCTCAGCACTCTTCTCCAGCACTACATCTCAAAGGCATCAATTTTTTGGCGAGTCCAAGTTTTTCCCCGTATAGAAATATTGAGAATACAAGAGCCATTCATCAGTCGTATCTTAATATTTTGAGAGAGAGATGTATCTTTCCAAACTTTAGTTAGGTGACTCATCGCATTTTTTGCCATACCAATACGTCTCTGTACTTCTGCTTCACAATTACCATCGTTAGTTATACTAGACCCGAAATAGACAAAACTGTCCACTATCTGGTATTCCTGTAACATGTTATTCAGTTGAATAATGTGGAATCTGTGGACCACCATTATCTCATAGTATACTGTATAGTAGGTATACCTAGTAGCAGTACCTAAGATGGAATATTTATTCCAAAACCGTTCTGTGATTTAGCCCGAAAAGTTTTTTTAATGGATGGCATATGATCAGAAATAAAAATTAAAACACAAAAGTTTTGGATCAAAGAGGAGCGCTGTGAAAACGAATGCAGAGAATGACCAGAACTTAAGTATCTGGATAACTTGATCAATAACATGAAATCTATCATGCAATTTCAAAGTTCCCGACCGAAGACTATTTCTGCCAAGACAAACCGAGAGAAAGAACGAAAGAATTTAAAGATGGAAAAGAGTTGCTACCATCAGGAAAGTGGAGTATCACTCTAGAAAAGCTTTGATTTATAATAAGCTATACAGCTACTTCAGCTACTTCAGCTACTACAGCACAAATTCAAATATTGACGACAAACATTGCCGAAGATCTAACACTAACATGGAATACGATTACAAGTGCTGTAACAGACATCATGAAAACCAACTTAGGGTACAAACGAAATAACAAGAGGCAAAAATGGATGACAGACGAAATACTATTACTAATGGAAGAACGACGAAGACACAAGAATAAACAAGATGGCAGCAATATGTATGAAAACATTAACAGGCAAATAAAAGCAAAAATAAGAATAGCAAAAAATGAATGGCTTAAGCAACAATGTATCGATCTAGAACATTTACAACGACAGCACGACGACCGTAATTTACATAAAAAGCTTAAGGAGACTGCTGGAATATACAGAAAACGAAGACCAACCACCATAGTTAATCAGGATAACCAGATAGTGCTGGGTGAAAAGGAAAAAATTGATATATGGGAAAATTATATCCAGGAGCTCTTCCATGACGAAAGACCCATGAGTGAAGTTTATACAGACGACCAGCTGACTGGCCCTTCAATCACCAAAGAGGAGATAGAAAAGGCAATATTCAATTCAAAAAACAATAAGGCACCTGGACCAGATGAAATCCCGTCAGAAATACTCAAATTACTGGATGAAAGGGGAATTTCAGCACTACACAAAATATTTAACTTAATTTATGAAACTGGCTGCTATCCTCAACAGTGGTTACGCTCTACCTTTATTCCCCTGCCCAAGAAAGTCAATGCAAAAAGATGTAAGGATCACAGACTCATTAGCCTGATGAGTCACACCTTAAAGATATTCTTAAAAATACTACATCAAAGAGTATACAAAAAATGTGAATGGGACATCAGTGACTCCCAGTTCGGGTTTAGGCAAGGTTTAGGAACACGAGAGGCAATAGTCGCAACACAGGTGCTGGTCCAAAATTGTTACGATCAGAAGAAGGATGTGTTCCTATGCTTTTTAGATTACCAAAAATGTTTGATCGTGTCCAACACCACAAGTTAATGCAGATCCTCAAGAAAGTTGATATAGACCAAAAAGACATAAGATGCATTGAAAACTTGTACTGGCATCAAACGGCACAGTTAAAAATAGACAATTCTATATCCAAACCCATACATATAAGAAGGGGCGTTCGACAGGGATGTGTGCTTTCCCCTCTTTTATTTAACATTTATTCGGAAGCCATATTTCAAGAGTCTCTGGAGGATGCAAAGATGGGAATCAAAGTGAATGGAGTACTGATCAACAACATACGATATGCTGATGATGGTGTCTTAATTTGTGACAACATAGTCGATCTTCAACAACTTGTCACTATAATCGGAGAATACAGTAAGCGAATGGGATTAGAGATTAATACCAAAAAAAAACAAATTTATGATCATCTCCAGAAACTTGGATGCACTTGAAAACTCCACCATAACACTGAATACTAAGTCCATTGAAAGAGTGAGTAAATTTAAATACCTGGGATCGTGGCTTTTTGAAGACTGGGCATCGGACAGGGAAGTAAAATGTCGCATTGAGCAAGCTCGACAAGCTTTCGTAAAATTCAAGAAGGTACTGACTTGTTCAGAGTTCGATCTTCAACTGAGACTAAGGTTTACTAAGTGCTACGTGTGGTCAGTGCTGCTATATGGCGTAGAGGGCTGGACACTCAAAACGAGGGATATAAACAGATTAGAAGCTTTCGAAATGTGGCTCTATCGCCGTATCCTAAAAATACCATGGACAGCGAAAATCACAAATATAGATGTCCTTAAAAGAATAAACCAAGAACGCCAACTTTTCGAAACCATCAAGAAAAGGAAAACGGCGTATCTAGGTCACATCATGCGAAATGAAAAATACCAGTTCCTCCAACTTATAATCGAGGGTAAAATTGAAGGCAAGAGAGGAATGGGACGCAAGAAAATGTCCTGGCTCCGAAACATAAGGCAATGGACAGGGATTAACGACATACAATCTCTGATACATATTGCAAGAAATGGAGAATTAATGGAAAATGTGATCGCTAACATCCATTAGTGGATTTGCATCTAAAGAAGAAGAATACAGCTACTGATAATGATTCACATATGCCTACTTATGTAATCTTATAGATTTAATTTATAAATCCATAAAGCCTTGAGAGATGCAAAAAACAAACATGCAAAAACGTTTAAACAAAATGATGAATTCGATTAAAGAGTTTAGAGGTAACTTATTTAGAATATCTCTCGTATCTTTGGGAAAGTAACCAAAATTTAGAGATAAGTGATTTCAAGTAGGATAAATCTACTGTCGGCACATTATTTCTTTATCATCAATTAATATCTGACATATTTTTAAGCCTTTAGGAATATTTTATCAAGTATCTATTTGCTTTGTATTTAAATTTGAAGATAACCATTTGTCCTTATTTCTATATTTTTTATCGCTATGAGTTTTATTCACGTACATCTGAATACATGACTTTATACTTTAAATATTTTATAATTTTCTACATTCTTTACAATTCTGACAAGTCGGCAACGTTGTGCGAAAATGATGATCAAACTCGAGTGCTAATAGATGATAGGAAACGGATGCAACGGATATAATAGGAAAAGACTAAAGAACAAAATTTAAACATTTTTGCAAGTTTTGCTGACTTATGTAGGGAAGAACATATTTCACAACATCGTACATTTTATCTCCATAAAAATACAATTTTATACGTGTATTTTCATTTGTTTTTGTACGAAGGCCATACTTTTAGAATTAGCTACGGAACTCTGTAAGGAATCATTTCTGTTGGCCTTTAAAAGATTTATTGCGCGATGAGGCAGGCCTCAAAGAATGGTTTCCGATAATGGAACCAATTTTATAGTAGCTAGTTCTGAGCACACTCCTGCAATAAGAGAATCCTTGCTAAAGAATAATATTTCGTGGTCTTTTATACCTCCATATTCTCCACATTTTGGCGGACTGTGGAAAAGCAGAGTAACAACAGTTAAACATCATTTATGATGTTTATAATATTAAACATCCAAATGATCTCTTTCCATTAACTCCTGCCAATTTTCTTATCGGAAGACCACTTATCACCAATCCAGATCCAGATTTGCGTCATATTCCAGTTGATCGGCTCTCAAAATTCCATTTTATTCAGCAGCTTTCTCAGTGTATTTGGAAACGATGGAACAAAGAATACATCTCCGAACTACAAAAACGTACCAAATGGACTACCAACGGTAAAGTTGCGGAAAACGCATTTGTTCTCATAAAAGAGGACAATCTGCCTCCATTAAGGTGGAAGTTAGGTCACGTGATCGAACTTATACGCGGCAGTAATGAGAGTAAAAAAAATATTTGCCTGAGTAACCTAAAATATAAAGATCAAAGCTCTTACACTAAGCCTGGTGCATAATTTTTTCGGAAGCTAGTTCATGCTTTACCTAAGCCGCTAAAGGTTTATATTTCTGATATCAATCAATGTGATTTGTTAGGAGTGAAATATCAAATACAACAATATCCATGTATACATACAACAGAAACAAATCACATACACTTAGGATCACTGGTAACGCTTTTCGAAAGAAATGAAACATGATATTTATGGTCTGCAAAAGGAAATATGGCGCTTCAAAAGAGGTGAAAGAACGAAGGTATTGCATTTAAATGAAGAGTAATATGTGTTAAAAGCATTTAGTTAGTAAAAAAAGTTAGTTTGTGTTAAAGCAAATTTTTATTAATGAAAAATGTCTATTTTTACTTAGAAAAATTTTAACAAAAGTATTGGGATCGGAATTGAACCAAAACACTGCAAACAACATACAACTGTGTCCCACACAAATCATGGAACATAAAAATGGACAATTGCATCGTGGAAATGGAAGTTGGAACTGATTCGGGCCTCGGATTATCCTGGATGACAACAAACTGCAATCTTCAAAACACGGTCTCTCAAACGTTCCTGCTTAAAACCATGCGGACCTTGTCAAATTATTGTAACGCTGCTTTACAAAACTCCTCGATATGATACAGCATAACAAATCGGTGATCGGTAACTAAGCAAATTCACCTCTCTACAAAAAAAAAATCGCCGGCTTTTAAGAACTACACGCCTCAAGTTATTTCTTCCGAATCAAAATCCCAACCTTCAATTAAACTCCACACTGCTATATTACACACTACATTACTGAATTTCCGATAAAAAAACGAATAACGAAAAACCATTAAGAATTTAAAAAAGAAAAATGCTGACTAAACAATGACCTATATTCTATTGTGGTCTATTGCAGAGTGATGTCATTCTTAAAAATCGTTCGCCTCCCCGCATAACTTTCTCATCAACCTAAATTGATATTTATTTGACGCGCAATATTAAGCGGAATCATCATCAAAGAAATACTAAACAAATACCAATCTGTGTTAATATAAACAAAAATAAAATTGCTTATATTATCAATCTCAGCGACGCAAAAAGATTGAAAATATTTTTCGGTGTTTTAATGCATACGAAAGAAAATGGAAATGCTACAAATCCATCTAAATCTATATGCAGCATAGTAGAAATAATGGCGAAATAACATCAACCAAAGAAAGTCAGTGCGGTTTACTACCAGCCAAAAATTTGTCCTTCACTCCAGTAAATAATATTTCTTTTTCCCGTAGTTACGGAAGTAGAATATCCACACCTCAATTTCAAACAAATGTATGTCTCGATTGATTGAATGTCATCACACACCACATCCCCACATACTTACAATAAGTTAGTTATTTTTGAGTAAGATGCTAAAATATTCACTAGAAATAATTTATTAATTTATATGGCACAAAAACGTTCAACCCGAGGGACTGTTGAGTTTAATATTAATTCTTGTAAAATATATATATATATATATATATATATATATATATATATATATATATATATATATATATATATATATATATATATATATATATATATATATATATATATATATATATATATATATATATATATATATATATATATATATAGAGAGAGAGAGAGAGAGAGAGAAATATATATATATATATATATATATATATATATATATATATATATATATAGAGAGAGAGAAATATATATATATATATATATATATATATATATATAAGAAAAGAAATTTAATCTTTGCAGATAAGTTAAATAGTAAACTCTTAAATATTGGGAAAATCTGCAAGAAAGACTCTTACGAGTATCAATTGTTTCGCCGAAGTTTTCGCCAAAAAGAATTAATTTGGCTTCTTCAGGGCTGAAAGAGAATAAATTATAATTAGCTACCATATATTATCTATTAAAACATTATTGATCTTACCGTAACTTAGAATTGTAGAGTTAGAATATTAAAAAACTTTGCTAGTAACATAGTGGTGTTTTTTTGTTACTATGTGCAAAAAAAGTTTTTTTAAGGTTTGAAATGTATGGTAGCTTTGAACTTAACACGCAAAGGTTTACCCAAGGTTAAACGAAAAACCCAATGTAACTACATTTAAAAGGAGGTAATTCTTTGAATTGTCGGTAATAACTAAATTTTTGATTTTTAGAAAGTTTAAAAGTGAGGTTCTGTTTTAGCCAGAACGCAAGCGCTGACAAATTCAGTAGTTCTGTCACACAGAGTCTTTCTTGCAGATTTCCCCAATATTTAAGAGTTTACTATATATATATATATATATATATATATATATATATTTATATATCTATATATATAAAGAGCGAGATAGCGAGAGGGTAGAAGTTACCGCGAATTAATTGCATATTCATTATAATAATTGTTTTAATTGTTTCAGTTATATGTGCAGAAGATACTACACCTACTCCATCTTCTACAGAAGCTGCCAATCCCGATGCTGCATCGAGCACCACTCCCGAGTCATCCACCAAAGGTGGTGCATCTTCAATGGCCATTCCAACGATAGGACTTGTATTGGGAACCGCGTTACTGTACCTCCACTAAAAGTAGAAAGAACGCTTTTGTCTAGTCACTGTTCACTTTGATACATGACTCACTTAAATTATTATTATTGAAAAAATTATTAATTTGCTCAAAAAATCAACATCAAACATACAACCATAGAAGCCATACAATATTGATCGAATTATTTAATGTTTTAAACATTTGTATCTAATAAAATATAGCTTAATTTATTTTAAAAAATTTCTGTGTTTTTGAGTATACTCTAAATTCAATAGAATTGACAGTGGCTCATTTTCTAATTCCTGAACACTTGGTCGTAAGAGAAACACATCCGTTGTAGACAAACTCGGTTCAAGGTGTTGCGAAATATGCAGCGTACAACTGAATTGTAGAGAGTTTATCCGCCTGAGTAAAGTGAGGGACAAGATCTATGCGAAATTTTAAAGACCAACCTACTGATAATCCGCTATTGATACCTATTGTAACACAGACCCCTAGAAAGACGTTACAGAGTTGTACTAACCTTTATCCAACATTCAAATAAAATTACCGGAGCAATGTTGAATTTTGAATTATTAGTTTGTTTAAATGGTTTTTCCGTCGACCGTCCATTTATGATCAATTTTAACACCATCAAAATCATTGATTAATGACCCCTATTATTGAATGACTTTCTATTAATGAACGAATTCATTATAGGCAACACAACATACATTGCTTGCATAAATTAATTAAACGCTCTGTGATTGGCAGTGACCTGTGGTGTAGGCAACCAAACATATACCTATTTATATTCCCACTAAAAATTTAAAATGAAGTAGCCGCTGTTAGTACTATCTGTCATTTTATGTCATTATTTACTTTATTGTTTAAAATTCTGTGTATTTGAAAAATCAAAAGATGGAAATTGACGAAGAGTATAATTTAACTCCACCAGAAGTGGCAGAAACTGCAAATGAAATATCTTTAAGTTTACCTGCCTGAAAAAATGAAAAAATTGTTGTTTATCGTTAAAGTACGGTCGACGGAAAAGTTTTGTAACGAACTCGTGAATTAAAATGGCGATTAACAATCTCGAAGATTAAGGCGCTCGCTCCGCTCACGCGTTAAAATATCTCAATTGTTAATCGCCCTCATTAATACACTTGTTGGTTAAATAACTATTACAAATTGATCGGAACAATGGTTTTTAGCAGTAAACAATCTTGCAATATACTATTAAAAAAATACTTCTTCTTCTTATGGTGCCGTGCACCTATAGTGCGTTGGCGAATTATCTTAAGGTCAGACGTCAGTCTTTTGCGGCATGCAAAAGTTCGCCAGTGTTAGTTACGCCTGTCCAGTTCTTTATATTTCGCAGCCACGACATTTGTTTGCGACCTACTCCTCTCTTGCCCTCAATCTTTCCTTGGATAATTAGTTGAGGGATTGCGTATTTTTCCCCTCTCAGGATATGGCCCAGGTATCCAATCTTTCGTGCCTTGATCAAGCTGAGCAATTCTCTCTCAGTATTTGCTCTTCTTAGGACTTCCTCGTTTCTCACCCTATCTGTCCATGGTATGCGGAACATTCTTCGCAAGGTCCACATTTCGAAGGCTTCCAACTTGTTAATGGAAGATATTTTCAACGTCCATGTCTCCATGCCGTATAACAATATGGACCATACATAGCACTTAACCATTCTGTAACGGAGATTGAAGGAAAGATTGCGGTTACAAAGTAGCGGTTTAAATTTAAGAAAAGCTTGTCTTGCTTGTTCGGTACGGCATTTTATTTCTTGTTGAGGATCCCATTGGTCATTCTCCATCATTCCCAAGTATTTGAATGTTTTCACTTGCTCGATTGGAGCATTATCTACGTGCAGTTGTACTCTGAAAAATGCGCCCTTTCTTATTGTCATGCATTTTGTTTTTCCAGCATTTATCTTCAGGCCATATGTTTTTCCTGTGGTGTTTATTTTATTTAGTATCAACTGCATGTCATGTTCGTTATCTGTGATTATTGCGGTGTCGTCAGCGTAACGAATGTTATTTATCGGGTACCCGTTGACCTTTATACCACAATCAGTGCCTTCAAGTGCCTCTGCAAAAACATTCTCCACATAGAGGTTGAACAGCATAGGAGACAAAATACACCCCTGTCGCACCCCTCGTAAAATTTCGAATTCCTCTGTGTTTGTTGATTTGTTCAGCCTCACACGTGCCTTTTGATTCCAATAGAGATTCTGGATAACTCTTATATCTTTCTCATCAATATCAGCATTGTGTAGCATTTTTATTATTTCATCGTGTTTTACGGTGTCAAAAGCTTTTTCGTAGTCAAGGAATGTGATGACTATATCTTTTCGTTGGTCCATACAGTTTTGTACCAGGGTATTCAAGCAGAATGATGCTTCGCGCGTCCCGAGTCCCTTCTTGAAACCAAATTGTGTCTCGCCGCTCAGCTCTTCTAGTTTTCTGAACATTCTTGTGTGGAGTATGCGAAGAAATATTTTAAGTAAATGACTCATCAAGCTAATCAGTCTGTGGTCCTTGCACCTTGCACCTTGTCGCTCTTTGTGATTTAGGGTAAAATACTTACGTTCATCTTTTTTCTAAACTTAGGACTGGCAAAATAAAATATTTTTCAGTTACGAAAATAAGTAGACATTTTGTTTTGTGGGTTCGTCAATGAACACTAATTATTATTGATATACATAAAAAGAAGTAAAACTTATTCCAAATCATCGTCATTAAATATTTTTGTGAAATGTTATCAAAAATATGATGTCTTTGTTTATAACATTTAAAAATAATTAAGAGAAATTCCTGCGGTTGACCTAAATACAAATTTACAAACAATTTTATATTTCCGGTAATGGCTAAGTACTTAATAAGTACATTTTCGTAGAATAATTAAATGGGGCGGGATCATTGTCACAATATTTAAATAACTGAATTACTCATTCTTAAGCAGTATATTTTGTGGTTCTTTCAGTCAGAGTTTGTCGAAAAAAAGTGTTGTGATATATTGAGTATTCATCAAAGAAAAATATGTGGCGGCCATGGGAAAGTGATGTGCGTGATCCCAAACCATTCTTTCAGTGCGTCATAGTTGATAGAATTCTCTCTAACACATTAAGCTAGAAGTGACAGAAAAAAACGTGAGTCTGTGATTATTATACATAGAACTCGGAAAATTATATTTATCGTAAAGCTAATTCTACTTACGGATGTATAATTGGTTGGAGTTTAGAATACGCTAAATAAATATCCAATCAATGATGCGCATAAATATAATTTGACGCAGATTGTCTCGATCGTGACAGTACTTTCACAATGTCAACTGATAAAATGATAACTGTCATTCCAGGTTAGTATTATCAGACATTTTACAGTGAATTAATTTTGTATTTATTGTCATAAAAATATTTTAAATATGCCGAGATATATCGAGAAAGAACAAAGACTAATATTAAAATTATTAAATTATTTTCAATTAAAAAAAGAGAGATTACGATCCTGCAACTGTCAAATTTAACTAAAATGTCATGCAATAATTCTCGACATTCTTAAAATCCTATATGACGTCAAAATTAGTGACGCACTGAAAGAAGGGTTTGGGACAGACTGTACCTGACGAAAATGAACCTACGGATAATTTAGAAGATGAAGATGAAAGTGCGGGGCCAAGTACTCAGCAAAGGAAGAATTTGTGTGTAGCTGAGCAAAATATGGTGTTAGATGTATTTGATGGACTTTCTAAAAAAATGACCAAATATAAAGCTTTTAAGCAAACGGCGGTTTTAACAAAAATTTCTTGTACAACAGTGTACCGTTTAATAAAGAGAGGTTCGAAAAGTAGAACAACAAGAAAGGATTTGGGAAGCTCTAAAAAAATTCAACCTCACCTCTTGGAACCTATTAGTGAGACAATGTATAATATGTATGCAGCTAAAGTTATGCCTAACCTAAACAATATCATGGCAAAATTAAAAGAAAAACATATTGTTGATGATTGTTACACAAAGACTTTGGGAAGATTTTTGACCATACATGGTTTTAGATATAAAACTGTCAATAAGAGACAAACCATAATGGAAAGTAGCCGCCTAATAAAATGGAGGAATAAATATATGGAAAAAATTTCACAATACCGCAGTGAGTCTCGAGAAATTTATTATCTGGACGAAAATTGGTTTGATTCTCACGAAACGATAGATAAAGCCTTGACAAACGGTACAAAAAAATGCCAAATAGATGTACCCCACTCTAGAGGCAAGCGAATTTGCATATTACATTGCGGAGGACAACATGGATGGATGAACGATGCGTTATTGTTGTGTTTCAAAACTATTAAAGACAGTTCTCTAGACTACCACAATGACATCGAAGGGACGCTTTTTGAATCGTGGTTTCAGAATACATTACTCCCAAATTTAAAAGAAAATAGCGTGATTGTTATGGACAATGCATCATATCACTCCAGATGCAATAAACAAAAAACGGGTGTGGCAGTCCAGTGGGACTGCCGGTGGAAGTTACACTTCTATACACGCATTCGCCGTTACAAATTTATTTGGGAGTCAATCTGCACAATCATTACATAATTATGTAATTCTATAGGTAAGACATAGCAGGAAGAGAAACAGAATTAATAACAACTTACTAACAATGAAGGATTGAATCAATATTTTGATGAAAATGTATATTTTTATTTTCATATATGTATGAAAGGAGTTGAATGCAAAAATTTTTTACACATACTCTGCAGTAAAATTCATTGTTTATTTTGTTATTAATATAATAATACAATACAAATTAAACTGCAATATTCATAAGTATTTAAAAATGACAATAATATACATGAAAAAATACACTACAATACAGTGCAACATAATTCCATATAATAATACAATACAAATTAAAATGCAATATCCATAAGTATTTAAAAATGACAATAATGTAATATTATTAATAAAAAAGTCCTTCCCGACTGGGAATCGAACCCCGGTCTCCCGAGTGACAGGCGGGATACTGACTACTATACTACCGAGGACATGACACAAAAATATTTCAAAATTGACAGTTCTGGATCATACAGTGATTTATTGACATTATTATTTTAAAATACAAAAGACTAATATAATTATGAACATTTACTAAATAATACAAAACATATCACATCAATAATAATATTAATAAATATTTTATTATATGTATAATATTATATGTATATATATCTTTATATAATATAATTTAATATTAAATTATATATACAAAAGGAAAATTTTTATATTCGAGAGAGGAAGAGAGAGAAAATATATCTTCTGTCTCTCTCTTACTCATTATCTTACATATGTAATGATTTCACAGATTCACACCCATACAAATTTCCAACGTGGAGCGCGCGTATAGAAGTATAACTTCACAAAAATCCAATTAAACAGAGTAGGAAGGATGAAATTCAAGAAATTTTAATAGCCGAAGACCTATATTTTGGGGATCATTATACCAAAGATCAACTAATCCAGGTTCTTCATACAAAAGTCCTAACTAAAGAACATATTGTAGATAAATAAGCCACTAACATTGGATATATGGTTTTAAGATTACCTCCTTATTACTGTGTGTTGAATCCCATAGAATTGCTATGGGCTCAGTTAAAAAAACATGTCCGGAGGAACAAAACATCTCCAAAAGATGCCCAAAGTGTTGTCGAACTAATAAAAACAGATTTCAAAAATATCAGTGCCCAAAACTGGCAAAATGCAATAGAACATGTAAATCAGATTGAAAAAGATTACATGAAAAATGCCCCAGCCTCGAAGAAAATTATTATTAATTTGTCTGAGAGAGATGAAGAGAACGATAATGACGATGAGTTGGAATAACTGTTAACTCTAACTGGAAGATCCCAAATGAATGTGAATTTCCGAAGTGGCTAGTATACCATTTAATTTATAATAGTAAAAAAACCAATGGGTAACTTTTTGTTTTGTGGCATCGCATGTGACATGTAAGTAAATAAAAACTATTTTTGAAGTTATACTTCTTTAGGCGCGATTACCTTCTAAATTATGAAACATAAATATGTTGGTTTATTGTATTCTAATGGAAACTTTTGCACTTGCTTCATTATTAATATAGCGTCGGTGCATGATTTTTCCGACCAAAAACCGAGTTCTTCTGGTATTATGCCGCTTTGGTTGTTAATTTTAGTGTTGTGTTTAACAAATTAATTCCTCTGTAATTTTCCGGGTCCGATTTGTCTCCCTTTTTGAAGAGAGGTATTTCGATGCTTGACCTCCATTCTTGCGGTATTCTGCTTTGTTCTATTATTTTTTGGATTAGTTCTAACGGTTGCTTGGTCAGATCTGGTCCTCCGTAATTTAGGAGTTCATTCGGTATTCTGTCCACTCCTGGTGATTTTCTATTTTTAAATTTACTTAATGCTTCCTTTACCTCTTCTTCTCAATGTTTTTTTCTTCATTTGTCGTTATTTCTGGTGTTTTTGGTCACCTATCATTATCGTCAACTTTAGTAAATAGGGATCGAATGTAGTCTGTCCATGTTTTCTTCTGAATGTGTCACGTATTTATTAGATCGTTCATTTCTTTCCTTTGTCCTCTGATCATTCTCCATATTTCGTTTTATGTTCCGTAGAAGTCGTATTTCATCTGTTTTGAGAGGCTGTGATAGTGTTTCCTATTTATTTGTCTAACTAAAGTATTCGTTTCATGTCTGATTCGTTTGTTGTGGTTGTATGCCTGTTGTGTTTGTTGTGTTCTGTATTTCAAGCAAGAGAGCAATTTGATTAAACTCAGTCTGTGAGAAATGTTCACCCCTAAGAATTACGTTCGGGTGTAACCATTCATTAGAGCGAGGTGCGTTAACTCGAGTAAAAACAGGAGTCACCCCTCCGCGCTCCAATACTCCAGGCCATCCCTTTCCCCCTATAGCACTCTGATGCGCGATAGGAGCACAACTATCAGCCAAATGCTCTTCATGTGGAGGTCCTGGGTAATAGACCCCCAACATGGTTTCCTAACCGAAGGCAAAACTCAGGACAGCGCATTGTCGCTATAATCCTATTATCTAAAAGTGGCTTATCCGCGAACTAAAATTGCTTACTTGGGCCTCAAGTCTCCGCTCTGAGCCAGGCTTAGTTCGGCGACCGAGGCCGGTTTTTTTGTGTTTTTTATAGTTGTTTTTTTTTGTAGGTTGCCTGAAACAAAAAATCAGAATTAGTGTACAATCTATACTATAATACTGAAAAATATATAAAAATAGAACAATATGACAATATAGAGTTTATCCTCTTTAAGAGCCGTGTCCACTTTGTGTTTGGCGATAGTCCTGAGTGTTTTTGAGCTACGAACTGTCTTCTTTGTGTGTTGTTGTTATTTTTGAAGTATATTCTCTCTAGTGTTTTGTTTTCTCTCTGGTTTAATTTTCTCTCTGGTGTTATTGTTTTAGTCTACTATTTGTTGTTTTGGTCTTTTGTACTTCCATCTATGGAAAACGTCATGCCTCATTATGTCTCGTAGTATGTGACAGGGGTGGTTCTCTATTTCCGTGAACTTTATCCTGGCTTTTTCTTTCATCGTGTCAGTCACTCTGATTTGTTGCAATTCTCTAAAGAGGAATCTTTCTGCAACGTATCTTGGTACGTTGACTGCTTCTCTTAGGCTGTTGTTGTGTGCCGCTTGTATCTTCTTTTTTGAGGTGTTGCATATGTGTCCCCATGCGAGGGATGCATATGTTAGTATAGGCAGGATTATCCTATTTATTAGTCTTATTTTTGTTTTCAATCTGCCTGTGACTTGTCGGAATTTATTGCTATTTTCCATTTTAAACTCCATTCTTCTGTGTCGTCTAGCGCTGTTTGTAGGTTATTGACAGCTATATCTACGTTTCTATGTTTGGCCGCTATCGCTGTATCGTCGGAATAGAGGCTAAATAGTGTACCTGGTGTTCTAGGTATGTCTGCTGTGTATATCGTGTACAGTAGAGGTGACATTACCGCTCCCTGTGGCACTCCAGCCTCCGGTTCCCGAGTTCGGATAGGACTTGTCCCATCCGGACTCTGAAACGACGGTTGCTCAAGTACGACGAGATCAGCCTTGTCGTTGCTCCACTGTACGCGTATCTTCTAATTTTATATATCAGTCTTTTATGCCAGACTCTGTCAAATGCTTTGCTTACATCTAGGACGGCGGTTCCTGCAAATTGTTTGTCGTTAAATCCAGCTGCTATGTACTCTGTTAGTGGATGGAGTGTTCTGATCTAAAGCCGAATTGTGCTTCGGGTATTATGTCTAGTCTGTCTGTTTCGGCTTGGAGTCTGCTGAGTATTATTCTCCCTACAATCTTGCTGATTGCAGGTAGTAAGCTTATTGGCCTGTAGTTTTGCGGGAATGTGCTGTCTTTTCCGGGCTTTCGTAACATTATGACATGGGCCTCTTTCCATCTCTTTGGGAATTTCTTGAATCTTAGCATTGCATTAATAATGTTTGTTAAGTATACTATGGCTCTCGCTGGTAAGTATTTTAGAGCCCTGTCGTGATTTGATCGGGACCAGGTGCATTTTTCGGCGAGTTGTTTTTGATTAATTCATTTATCTCCTTCGGTGATGTAGGAGGGATGATTTTGTTTGTTCTGTATTTTAAAAAGGCCTTCGTCTTTTATACTTTTATCTGAGTCGTATTTGCATATATGCTGGTAGGGTCACTATCAATAATTCATTTTTTTTTAATTTACATTTTTTCTTCTGTGCTTATATATTGTTTCAGTTTAATAAACTTGTTCAATTCTACTTGACACGCATTACCATATCCTAAATATCATTTTGGATAATTTTTTAAATATTTAGCATCAAAAGCTTTTCTTTTAACAACACAAAAACGCTATTTACGTTACTCTTATCTCGTAGGGCTCTTATCTGATATGCCTTTGTTCAATTAAATATACTTGTTTTAGTGGATCATGGGTATCGAACCAAATATTTTCGAAGTAAATAGTGAACGTAGATGATCCTGCAGTTATTAATTTCTAGGTTATTCATTATACTACTACCATTGTTTAAATAGAACTAGTTAGACAATCCTTATGGAACAAAAGTTTGATTTTCAATCTGCCGGCATGTGGCGGCATCTAGTCATAAATTTAAAAAACTATTAACAGAAACTTAATTCTCCGCAGGATTCTATTCGAGTATATTTTTACCTGTCTCATAGTTAATGCAAACCTGTACACGGATGCCAGATTGTGAAGAAAATATAAGACTTTAATAAAATGCTTATTGTTATTATCGTTGTATGCGTCTAGTGAAAGATAACTTGACTATTTCGAGCGAATATTTCAAATTATTTTTACACTTTGAGACTTGCTAAATCTAAATCGGTTAGTAATCTATTTAAATGAAGTAGGTAAAAGCTGCCTTTTTTTAATTCTCATTAGTTTACCAGATATTTAATTTGGTTATATGATTTGTTAGAAAAGGATTAAATATTTAATTGAAATAGACTCGATTGCTATCGTCTTAGAACACTCATGCGGAGGTTTATTTTTTAGTCAAGACTTAAGTTTTATCATTAATTAAAAAAGAAAATCTTTTTAAACAATGGTTTTATGTATGTTTTGAGAAAATTAAATTTTCAATCTTTTAATCTTTAAAATGACATTTGAAAATATAGTAAATTTATGGGTATGGTTTTTTGATAATGATTTTGAAACAAATAAACAGATCGATATGCCACAACAAGAGGCAACACATATTTAGGGACACATTAATCTATGTGCTGGGATAAAAGGAATAATAATTAACAAAACTTTAATAAATAGTACCCTTTATTTTATTTATAATTATATTTTATAATATACACACCATTTTTGTATTTCTGTTTACATAAATGAGAATGTTTTTTTCAATCTTCTCGACCGATCTGAGCTGTTTATTAATGAAATAATTTTAAATTACGAAGTGACAGATATTGCAAAAATTTAATTCGCAGTATTTTAATAGTTATATAACACTTATCAAAATTCTAATATCTACACATAAACAAAATTAACAAAATAATAATTCAAGGTAAAAAACAAAACAAAATTGTTTACATTAATAGCTATAGAAATTGATTGTAACATTGTTTTCATGAACTAAAATAAGCAATGTATGAGTTGGATATATGTATGAACCAGCAATACTAATTTAAAAATATTAGATCGATGTTTAACTACAATGCTATCAACTCCAACAAACGTTATGCTAGCAAAGTGTAATAAAATCCCCTTAGAATTACATAGACAACTACTGGCACAAAAATACTGTGTAAAGATGAGAAACACTGAGTCAGACCTTTTAACAAATCTGGCATTATTAAACATTAAAAACTTAACTAATACATATTGGAAAATAAAAAATTCACCCCCACTTACAGATGCAATATACAACATTATACAAAAATAAATTACTACCAATTCATAAATTTCCGTACAAAAATTTGATAAAAAAAACCAAGAATCATAATTCCTAAGTATACAGAATCAAACCAATTAAAAAATACTTTAGTAAAATCTATACTGAGTGACTTTGTGGATTACACACTAATTTACACAGACGGTTCTAAAAATCAAACAGAAGTAGGATGTACTATGTATGTAGGTACAAAATACCTACCAATACAATAATTACAAATTATCTAGTGTTAGTAGCTAGCATCTTTACAGCTGAATTTATAGCCATCGAAGAAACTCTAGAATAGATTTATATATATATATATATATATATATATATATATATATATATATATATATATATATATTAAAAAATTTTTTTAAAAATCTGTGATAATAGCAGACTCTAGATCTGCAATATATGTAATTAAAAACACAGATTTCAGTTCATACCAATCTAGAACTTTATGTAGTATAAAAAATAATCCGTCTAAAGTGGAAGTGGTATTCATATGGGCATTAGGACATGCCGGTATAATAGGTAATGATAAAGTAGACTGATTGGCTAAAGATGGAATAACAAAGGGTGAGATTCTAGATTTTATTGAATGATGCAATAAATGACTTTAAAAATAGAATATATAAAATATGGGAAGAACAATGGAACAATATTTCAAGCATGACAAAAAATTTATATTTTTCTTTGCATCAACAACTCCTTTCGCCACTTGAATATGTAATTAAATATAACCTACCAAAGCGGGATATTTCTACTATTGTGAGATTAAAAACTCGACACAAAAAATATGTGACACATCTGCATAAATTAGAAATAGTAAATTCACTAGTTTGTTTTTGTGGTAATGTTTCTAAGTGTATTAGGGATTTGTATCATATTTTCCGAATGCAAAATTAACGGGAGATATATAGACCAATTATATTACAGTCTACAACAAGAATGTTTTTCAATCAGTATAAAGTATTTATTTGGTTTCCGTGATACGAGAATAATTAAATTACTGATTAAAAAAAAATAAATATTGCCATTTAAATGGAACAGTGATAGATATAAGGAACCTAACATATCATGCTAAAAACTAACAAATAAAAATATGTGGCTAACGGACCTCTTCCAATTCATATTCACCACACACACACACACACACACACACACACACACACACACACACACACACACACACGCACACTTACACACTGTGTGAGTATCTACTTTAACTAAAAATATATGAATAGATGGTAATAATTATTAATAAATACAAAGTACTACTTTTTAAAATAAAATTAGAAATAAATCAAAGTATAAATATTTCAAGTGTACAAGTTTGACAAGTTTATCAAAATGTTACATCCCCTAACAAAACATCATCCAGTTATTGCTAACACGCTTCAGGTCGTCAGTCCATCTAGTTGATGGGCATCCTCTGCTCCGTATTGATTCTTGTCTTGGTCTCTACTCGAGAATACCTTTTTTCCATCGGTTGTCTGATAATCTGGCGACGTGTCCTGCCCAATTCCATTTTAACGACGCGGTTTTTTCGACAGCGTCTGTTGTTTTTATTCTACGACGTATTTCTCCTTTTGGGATTCGGTCTCTCAGAGAGACACCCAACATCTGGCGCTCCATAGCCATCTGAGTCACGTGAATCTTAACTTTTTAATTAAAGGTAATTAACTACCTTTTTTGTGGGTAATAATATTTCCGCTTCATCAGTGAGTACAGGTAACATACATTGGTCAAATATTTTCCTTTTGAGACATATGGGTAGATCCGATTTAAATACATAGTTTAATTTACCAAACGGTGCCAGGCTAATCCCTTAACAAATACCTACTTCTTATTTACAATAACCGAGTTGAACAAACCATCAACAGTGTACAATGCAAAAATAAAGGAATATGTAGAGAAAATAATTAATCATAAATTAATAATTATTTAAGGGCTACGTAGTCAACTCGCAATACTACAATTTTCGTAAATATTACGTGATGAAAAAGTTAAGGAAACGAAGTAATGTCGACAACAATCAAATGTGATCAATTGTTTGTATCATACTTCATAGACAGAGAAATAAATTTATAAAACGCTTAAAGTTTGAAGTT
This sequence comes from Diabrotica undecimpunctata, assembly GCF_040954645.1. Lineage (NCBI taxonomy): Eukaryota > Metazoa > Arthropoda > Insecta > Coleoptera > Chrysomelidae > Diabrotica > Diabrotica undecimpunctata. The sequence goes on along the minus strand of NC_092807.1, from coordinate 4,573,725 downwards.
TATATAAATATCTGACAGCAGCACTATTTAAATTTAAAAATTAATTAATTTTTGTTATTTATTATTTTTATTTAAATTTAAAAAAATTAATAGAAATAATCATAAAACTACGTAACTGTAAAATGAAGAATGTTATGAAAAACTCTCAATTTTATTTTAATAAATAATAATAAATACATCAGTGATGTTGCAAAATTGACAATTTTGTATTTTTTTTTTTGAAGGAATCTTTTTTTTTGAGCTTTATTATCTGCAGTTGTATCAGACTTTCTTTTTTGAGCTCTTTTGCTTATGGTTGCGGACCTAGAAAGATTTTTGCAATATTTGAAAATTTGTACTCTAATTAGTAAGTTTAAGATAAACTGTCTATGAGATTTACATGCATCGCTGCAACTATACCACTCTGGTAATGCTGTGGCAAGTTTTTCCTCTATAAACTTTCGTGTATTAAATAACACACGGGTTACACAGCATTCATCAAATATGGTAGAAAACATTTGAAGACATATTTTTGTGAATGTGCCCATCAAATCGCTAACATATCTTAATTGACAAGTTGTGTCACTTATTGCATATTCTTTATAAAAAAGTAATATTTGTTGCTTATTTTCTATATCTTTTGTGCCCTCTAATTTGGTTTTGCAATTTTCACAATTAAATTTTTCAAAACATTTTTTAAATAAGTACCCTGCAAAATAATAAACTGAACATTTTTCTAAACTTGAAGCCAATGTATCTGAATTTAAATTTGTTTGTCGTAATGAGTTATTTTGAGAAACATTTTCTGCAGATAATAATATACTGTCGTCGAATGCGTTATCACCTTTAACATATTCCTCGTCACTATTTAAATTATTAAAAATATCAGAATATATATAAGACGTTTCTAAAATATTTGTATCGTCATCACAGTTGGTCCCAGAGTTTGCTGTCATAGGCGGTTTCATAATATTGTGTACAATGTTTATTTTAAAAGCAGCTTTAAAGTTTCTTACAGTGGGATTTCTACTGTAACCACCTTTCTGTCTGTAAATAGAAAATTGATTTTCTAAGGGATCTTGGATTAATCTTCCGGTTAATATATAACAAGAGTTTAATGTTGTCAAATCACTATAAAATTGTCTTACCGCGTTTATGGTGAGAAGAAAGCAGTCGAAAGAAGGAGGTCTTTTTAAACCCTTACTTGTCTGTTTCCACATACTTTTCAGTAATTCGTATCCTTCATTAACAGCACTAATTACATCTTTGTTTTGATTACAGTAGGCACGATTACAAGGCTTAGCACTGTACTTACTTTTACTGTTCAGGGCATCAAACAAATTGTTCATAGTTTCGACAAAATAAGCTGTGTTTTCAGCAGTTGTTGAAGCCAGTTCTTGTGTTTGTACTGCAGTTTTAATAGCTGCAGCTACAGAATGACTAAGCAATTGAGTGGCAAGTTTAACATTCATTTTTTCAAATGAGTTTGGATTTAAATGTTTATCTGTTAATTTTAAAAGAGCTCTCCCGGTTTTACTTCTTTGGTCAATATCATACACTTTTTTAATATCATCAAATCTTATAAATTTGTCATTAAAAATAAAATCATTGGTAATAAAATTATTTCTTATACATTTTATTAAATGTGGTACATCATAAAATGCAAAATACTTATGCGTGTCTGCAACAAAGTAGGGTTTTTCAATTGTTATATCTAATAATTTATATAATTTTTGATTTATCACCGATAAATCACAAACTATTCCTAAGGGTTCTAAACCGGAATCTCTCAATCTTTTGAGGCCATCAATAATTATTTCTTGGAGTATTGTAGCTCCGATGCCATTTCCTGTTAAGAAATAAGCTATAGGTATTTTCCAATTGCTAAAAATACCTCGAACCATTAGCACCAAAGCCTGTCCAGCCAAAACTGATTTTTTTCTATTCTTACCAATATCCTCAAAACCTTCAATAATATCCAGTTTTCTATTATATTCTATTGTTCTCTTAATGGCCATCTCATCAAATAATAAAATTGATTTTCTCTCTTTAGGAGACATGCTCTCTGCTTTAATTTTTATATTATCAAATATTTTTTTATTGAAACCGGGGTTACAGGTAAAGTTTGAAATCCATGTTTTTAGTGTTGAAACCGCTGGTAAAGCAACTCCTTTTCGACGAAGAAATTTATACGTGCTAGGTCCTTTATAAAAAATCTCAATAGCCGTTTTTTTTTCTATTGGGGACCACTGTTGGTTTTTCTTATGCAACTGCATTCTCAGTAACGCAGCAGAAAACTGAGTTTGTGGCTTTGGTGCAGATTGTACAGATTTTGTCCCAACCTTAACCAGTCTCTTTTTTAGTGCTGTTATTCGAGTTTTCAGAAGATTAATCCGTATTCGAGATGCATGTAATCTCCTTTGAAGTGTATGATAATTATGAAATCTTTTTTTCTTGACCAATGGTGATAACGGCATATCTATAAGCTCATCAACAAAATCGTCAAGTTCAGAATTATCACTGTGCGAAACAGTATTGGCACTGGTTGATGGTTGTTTTGCTATGGAATACGTATGAAAAACGCGTGGTGTCGTTAATGAACCTTCCTCTTCTACCTCACTATATTTTTTTGGTACAGCAGTAGCGGGTAAATATTTTGTGTTTAGATATTTTTGTTCAAAATGCTTACTGCACAGAAATTTTTTTCTTAAATCGGGTAGCTCCAGACTTTCCAATGCAGCATTACCTACAACAATATTATTATTAACACAACTGAAAAAAAAAACAACTTTCTGCACAATAAAGTAAAAAAACAATTTAAGTTCTGTATTCAAAATTTAAATAACTTGACAGTTATGCCAATATATGTTTATATATATATATATATATATAAGAATAAGAAAAAAGAAGTACTTGTGACTCGTTTGGAACAAATATATAACTGTTTTGGATGGGTTGGAGTCAATAATAGGGCTATTGGTTAACTATTTTTTTAATCTCGAGCTTTCAATTGTGTTTACAATTATTATCAAGAGCTAAAAAAGACAAAATACTTACAAGGTTGAACTAAAAAGAAAAAACAATTTTTGTTAACTTACCAAATAAAAATTAGTTTGGTAAGTAAAAAATCACTGCTTACATGTTCAAAATATTTTATATAAAAATGTTTTGATCTAACAAATGTTTCTCCGAAAATTTCTATAATTTTGAAAACATTTTTTTAATATAAAAATAATTGAATTTATAAATAAGTTCAAATAGCAACCAATTACAAATAGCCTCAATGTCATAAATGCCAACATAAAATTTTTATTTTTGACAATTATATTGCCAAAAGTAAAACTTCGTTTAAACATTCTTTTTTGTTTAGTAACAAAAAGAAGAAGATTTATTCACCCTTGACAGATGTCTGAAAGAATGTGATAGATATATGGAGAATTGAATAATTTTACAATTTTTATATATAAATCATAAAGAAAGAATATAATTATATATTTTACTTAAATTTTGAATCTCAGATCTTTTGTTTAAACTCTTATCATTTTTGCTAATACAAACCATTTCCAAAAAAGTCCTTTTAAATTTATTACTTTCACTACATAAAATTTTAATGTTATCAAAATCCATAATATGGTCTTTATCGATTACATGTTCTGCCAAAGCACAAGATGGTTTTTTAATTCTGCAATCACTTTTGTGAGAAATAATGCGATTTGAAAGATTTCTTCCGGTCTCACCAACATATTCAGCCTCACACTGAGTACAACTAATGCTGTATACTAAATTCGTTTTTTCAAATTTGTCTATAGGATATTTAGTTTTAGAATATAAAGATGAAATAGTTTTGATGTTCTTTGTTGCTATTTTTATATTGTCAATAACCTTTAGTGTTTGTATTAATTTAGGTGTTAATGATGGTATAAAAGGTAGTGAATGATAATAGATGTTCTGATTGTTAGATACAATGTTTTGAGATTGAGCAAAAAATGGTGTTAAATTATTTATATTACCAATATTAGAAAAAAGCATCCTATGTAGCATATCTGGAGGATAAGAGTTTTCAATTAGAATATTTTTTAATAACTGAAGATCTTCCTGTAGATAATCTGGATGAGAAAGTTTTAAAACACGTTCTTTTAATCCTGTTATAAGGTTCATTTTCATCTTATTTGGATGGTGAGAGTAATAGCTTATAAATCTATTACTACATATGGGTTTTCTGAACCATTTGGTTTTCAACATATTGTCTGTATTTCTTACAATTCTCATGTCAAGGAATGGTAGAGAATTATCTACCTCTTCCTCAACTGTGAATTGTATATGCTGATTATGACTGTTGAAAATGTTGACTGTTTCATGAATTTTGTGTTTAGGAAGTGCCAAAACTAAATCATCTACATATCTCTTAATAAAAGGAATGAAAAAAGTGCAATTACTGATACAATCACTGATAACATCATCCATGACATAGCTACTTAGAATGGGTGAAAGACTAGATCCCATAGGACTACCAAAAATTTGTTTATAAAATACACCATTAAATATAAAAATATTAGAATCAAAAACAAAGTTGATAAGTGTTTTGAAATGTAATAAGTCAATATTAGTGTGTTGTGAAATCTCATTCCAATGTTTTTCAACACTACTTATGATTAAATCTAAAGGCAAATTAGTAAAAAGAGATGTTACATCAAAACTAACTAAAACATAATTTTGTGGTAATTGGTTATTTTATGTTTTAGTTAGTTTTGATGTAACATCTCTTTTTACTAATTTGCCTTTAGATTTAATCATAAGTAGTGTTGAAAAACATTGGAATGAGATTTCACAACACACTAATATTGACTTATTACATTTCAAAACACTTATCAACTTTGTTTTTGATTCTAATATTTTTATATTTAATGGTGTATTTTATAAACAAATTTTTGGTAGTCCTATGGGATCTAGTCTTTCACCCATTCTAAGTAGCTATGTCATGGATGATGTTATCAGTGATTGTATCAGTAATTGCACTTTTTTCATTCCTTTTATTAAGAGATATGTAGATGATTTAGTTTTGGCACTTCCTAAACACAAAATTCATGAAACAGTCAACATTTTCAACAGTCATAATCAGCATATACAATTCACAGTTGAGGAAGAGGTAGATAATTCTCTACCATTCCTTGACATGAGAATTGTAAGAAATACAGACAATATGTTGAAAACCAAATGGTTCAGAAAACCCATATGTAGTAATAGATTTATAAGCTATTACTCTCACCATCCAAATAAGATGAAAATGAACCTTATAACAGGATTAAAAGAACGTGTTTTAAAACTTTCTCATCCAGATTATCTACAGGAAGATCTTCAGTTATTAAAAAATATTCTAATTGAAAACTCTTATCCTCCAGATATGCTACATAGGATGCTTTTTTCTAATATTGGTAATATAAATAATTTAACACCATTTTTTGCTCAATCTCAAAACATTGTATCTAACAATCAGAACATCTATTATCATTCACTACCTTTTATACCATCATTAACACCTAAATTAATACAAACACTAAAGGTTATTGACAATATAAAAATAGCAACAAAGAACATCAAAACTATTTCATCTTTATATTCTAAAACTAAATATCCTATAGACAAATTTGAAAAAACGAATTTAGTATACAGCATTAGTTGTACTCAGTGTGAGGCTGAATATGTTGGTGAGACCGGAAGAAATCTTTCAAATCGCATTATTTCTCACAAAAGTGATTGCAGAATTAAAAAACCATCTTGTGCTTTGGCAGAACATGTAATCGATAAAGACCATATTATGGATTTTGATAACATTAAAATTTTATGTAGTGAAAGTAATAAATTTAAAAGGACTTTTTTGGAAATGGTTTGTATTAGCAAAAATGATAAGAGTTTAAACAAAAGATCTGAGATTCAAAATTTAAGTAAAATATATAATTATATTCTTTCTTTATGATTTATATATAAAAATTGTAAAATTATTCAATTCTCCATATATCTATCACATTCTTTCAGACATCTGTCAAGGGTGAATAAATCTTCTTCTTTTTGTTACTAAACAAAAAAGAATGTTTAAACGAAGTTTTACTTTTGGCAATATAATTGTCAAAAATAAAAATTTTATGTTGGCATTTATGACATTGAGGCTATTTGTAATTGGTTGCTATTTGAACTTATTTATAAATTCAATTATTTTTATATTAAAAAAATGTTTTCAAAATTATAGAAATTTTCGGAGAAACATTTGTTAGATCAAAACATTTTTATATAAAATATTTTGAACATGTAAGCAGTGATTTTTTACTTACCAAACTAATTTTTATTTGGTAAGTTAACAAAAATTGTTTTTTCTTTTTAGTTCAACCTTGTAAGTATTTTGTCTTTTTTAGCTCTTGATAATAATTGTAAACACAATTGAAAGCTCGAGATTAAAAAAATAGTTAACCAATAGCCCTATTATTGACTCCAACCCATCCAAAACAGTTATATATTTATATATATATATATATATATATATATATATATATATATATATTAATATATATATATATATATATAAATATATACATATATAATTTTATTAACCAAACTAATTTTATTTGGTGAGATATTTTGTATTTCTTAGCAGCTCTTGAAAATAACTGTAAACACAATTGAAAGCTCGAGATAAAAAATAGTTCACCAATAGCCCCTTTTATTGACTCCAACCCATCCAAAACATATATATATATATATATATATATATATATATATATATATATATACATATATATATATATACATATATATATATACATATATATATATATATATATATATATATATATATATATATATATATATATATATATATATATAATAATAATGGCATGTCTCGCAAAACAGAAAACCAAAAATGGTATATCGATGGAAGGCAACCGTATACTGTCCGTAGTGATCCTTTCCCAAGTTAATATGCTCCTTTTTTAACTTGGCTGCACCGTACTGAAGACGATGAAGGCGACCAATAGTCAGAAATACGTATAGTGGAGCGCCTGGGGGTTTTCACCTCGGATTAGAGTTACAGTGAATGAATTAATATGATCGATGTGGGATATTGTTTTTAAAACTATAAATTGCAATGTTTACCCAAAAATTTTTTGCTCTCTATTTTTTTATTGTTTAAACAAATTATTATAAAAAATTAATGTTTGACATTATATTTTCACTTTAAACAGTATTTTTTTTATTTATATGTTAAATCTTACCTGAGTAGACATATAAGAAAATTTTTCAAACATACCTGTATAAAAATAGCAGTAGGGATCTCGAACAGGTAGGAAAACCTGGAGGGGAGAGCGGAGCGACAGCTGCTATGTACAATGGAATTTCTCGGCCAGTTTATAGTTTAATTATAAATGAAACGTGCTCTATTGTGTACATTTAAAAAAATAGGGTAATTAATTACGAATAATGAAAAGAAAAAAAATTATTAGTACAAAATCTGTTTATTTAAATATACAACATTGTTGTCTACATCAAATAATATTTTCTTCTACTTCATCTATCTGTATAATAGGTGAAGAGTTGGAACAACTATTTCCGCTGCACTGTAAACATGCTACACTGCAGTAGGTATAAACCACTTTTTCGGCATCCACACGCAGCTCCACATCCCTTTTTGCAATTACAAAATAACATTTGCAATAAATTATCCGGAGCTGGTGATTGATTCATTGTTATTGGGATGTACATGTTATTGGAATACTTCCATCCCCAATTTTCAATAACTACGTCATTTCCTAGCCATATCTGAATTTGTAGGTACACTCTTTTAATGTGCTCAAACGCTGCATCAGTTGTTGGAGGCAGTGATGACAAAAGAACACTCGTATTTTTGGCTGTTGCTTTTATAAAAGAATTGAACCTCAATGTATTTAAATCATGAGTTTTAGACGGAGCGCCATATAAACTCAAAATACATGCTACACCTGCTTGCAATATATTGTTGGGGTCTTCATTGATATTTTTGAATACTTTTACTGAGTCGTGTAAATCAATCCGTTTTTTAAAATTTTAACTTAACTACTATCTTTGAAAATCCTAAACCTGTAGAAGCTGGATATATTTGCAGAGGGATATTTCCGTGTTTGATAAATTCAGATTCTGGTGGTAGTGTCTTCAGACGCTTGATAGGCCATCGAGGTTGTACACCATCTCTTGGAGTAACTATTTCAATGCTTCCCATATAATGGAACGTTCCCTTACCATCAATAGTGTTGATATTGAAATCAGCATTATCATGCACAAATTGAACGAAAGTGCCAGGTTTTATTTCTGGTGGAGCTGTAAAAGTTGCTGATGCTTCGTATAATGTAGCCTCTTTGTCCGAAGGACAGAAGCCTAAAGAATGACATATATTTATTACTTTTTTAGAGCCAAATTTCCTATGAAACATCACAGCCAAAGTAATATGAAGTGGCGATAAAAAAGATCTTGGTCGTACAGCTGATATAATTGCATGAGCTATCGATTTACATTTCTTCTCATATCTCGGAATTGTTTTTGCATTATTTTTCTTATCTTTTAATATCATTTCAGATAGTAACAAATTTAAAGATGTTGGAATTGATTCATCAACATCTTGAAGCATTTTGTCACTTGGCGTATAATTTTCATTATCATACACTTGGGCTCTTATATATCTCCGAATAATTTCGCACGCCGCTGTTAGAATATGAAATTCTTCTTCTTCTTCTTTACTATTATATTTTTGATTGTACCAATTTTCTGTTAATACATCATGGTTAATTTTTTTAAAGCATATAATGGTATTGGACCCAAATTTAGTTGAAATGATAATATCATCGTAAAATCGATCTATTAGTCGTTTTTTAACAGTTTTTTCATGCGGGATATGCTCTGTAGTGATGACGTTTTTCAACTCTTGCATGGTAAATTGGCAATCATCATTCTCTTCTATGTACTTGTATATTTGCTCCATTGCTGCATCTACCATCGAAATTTTTGGATTAATTTTCTTTTCAACATTACTGAGGTGAATTGAATTTTTCAGCAAATTATAACAATCCGAATGATATTTTGTTGCAAGTGTCTGTAAGTCGGTTATACCAGAAATCCTTTGTAATAGTTCAAAAAACCAAATTTTCACTGTTATAAAAGCACAATATTCACTTGCAACTTGTTACTTGCAACTAAACTGAGACATTAAATTGTACATAGCAGCTGTCGCTTCGCTCTCCCCTCCACGTTTTTCTATCTGTTCGACATCCCTACTGCTATTTTTATACACAAGTATCTTTGAAAAATATTCCTATATATCTACTCAGGTAAGATTTAACACATAAATAAAAAAAAATGTTTAAAGTGAAAATATATGGTCAAACATTAATTTTTTATATTAATTTGTTTTAACAATAAAAAAAATAGAGTGCACAAAAAAATTTTGGGTAAACATTGCAATTTATAGTTTTAAAAACAATATCCCACATCGATCATATTAATTCGTTCACTGTAACTCTAATCCGAGGTTTTACTGTTTTGAATGCTCCAGGAACTCCACTAGTATATACGGTTGCCTTCCATCGATATACCATTTTTGGTTTTCTGTTTTGCGAGACATGCCATTATTTTTACTTTTATATATATATATATATATATATATATATATATATATATATATATATATATATGTATATATATATATATATATATATATATATATATATATATATAGTACCGTCATTATGATTTATTTCTTTACTCCGTTTGGAAGTACCAGAAATTGAATTCACTACGAATTTTAACCACGATGAACGGCATGTGGAATACAATTTTAGATTCCCTTGCCAAGTATTTTATGAAGCTGTTTGCTTTGCAAGTTTTAGAAAGCACAGTGGTAAAAATTTGAATTCGATTTCGTCAGGTAGAAATCGTATGATTTCTCTTTTTGAATAGTTTTTGTTATGTCTGTAGGGTTGTTAAGCAGTTCCTTAGAGTATGTTTCAAGTCCAGTGCTTTATACAGGTTGGTGAATTGTTTGCAGTTGGTAAGTTTGATATGGTTGATTCGTAGTCTTCTAGTAGTCGATGCTTCTCTTCTAGTTATGAAGTCTAGGGAGAGATGACCAATAAAAGATTAAAGTTTATGAAAAGTTGTTTTGCTCTTTTGCTATAAGTTTTGTTAAGTATCCTCTACTGACTTTTTGAAAACGAATTTCGAGATTCGTTAGCTAGTTGAATTGGGGTGACTTTAGTCACCCCATGGTTTGTAGCTTCTTTGGCAAAATGATCGGCTGTTTTATTACCAGTAATTCCCGTGTGAGAAGGCAGCCATATGAGAGAGACTGTTACATCGTAAGCAGAGAGATTTTGGTATATGTCATGAATCTTCTTCTTCTTCTCGTGCCACTCCTATCGGAGATTGGAAATCATCATGGCCACTGCGACTTTGTTAGCAGCGCGCCTAAAAAGTTCAATCGAACTACACCCGAACCATACACGTAGATTACGAAGCCATGTCATGAATGTTTTGAACTAATAGGTGGCCAGTGGAAATTGTATTGACTAAATGGATATATGAAAGGGGATCTGAACAAATGGCAATATGTCTCTTTTGATGGGAGATGCATTTAAAAGCCAACTGCATACTATATAGTTCACCTGTGCAAACGTTGCATATTAAGGGTAACCGAGATGATCTTACAAGTTCATGTTTAGTGGTTACTTTTACTGTTGAGTGGTAGTTTTAGAAGCATCTGTATAGAGAATTAAATTCTAAAAATGCTTTATTTATAAGAAGGTTAGAAGATTCAAGTTTGTTAAAAATGGTGAGTGAGGTATATATTGAAGGGAGATCTTTAGCCCAGAGGGGAAGTAAAGGTAGAGGAAATGAACTAGTCAGAAGGAGGTCAATATTTTTAAGTAGTGGACAAATTAATTGAGGTATAGGTTTTATGATAAAGTGTTGGGTATTGTTAGTGGAAGAAGACGGCATTGTGGCAATTAGATAATGAACGGGATTAAATGATTTGCGGATGTTGATGCAGCATACGAAAGTAGAAGTGATTATCGTCTTAGGGTAAGAGAAAGTTCATTAGATTCACGGTATACACTCTCAATAGGACTAAAGCGAAAAGCGGTCATACCTAGATGTAGTTTTATCGGCACCCCATTGAAGATGACTGAGGGTTTTAAAAATGTTCAACCTTTTAAAACAATTGGTTTTAAGTTCAGAGATTTGATTCTTTCAATTTAATCTGGAGTCAAACGTAAAACCGAGAATTTTACATTAATTAATAACAGAAAGTAGAGAATTGTTAAATAAAATTTGGGGTAAGGGAGTGATAATCCTAGAGAGAGATAATCCTAGTTCGTTAGATCTATCTTGAAGTAGATTTACTACACTTTGTATAAGTTTATATGAGGTTGGGACAGATTTAACATGGCAGTAGGCATTAGGTCATCAGTGTATTGAACATATTTGATGGGAGGCAAAGTTCGTTGATTGCAAGAATGAATAGAGTTAAACTTAATGCAGATTCTAAAGGGACACCTTAATTTTGAGGAATAGATTGAAAAAGTTTACCCTTGACAAGGTCTTTAAAGATTCTTCCAATTAGATAGTTTTTCACGAATGAGAAAATATTACCATTTAATTTATACTGGGAGATTTTGTCAATGATTGCTTTTCTGGAGATTGAATAAAATGCCCCCTCAACGTTAAATATAGTTGCTACGACATCTTGTTGATTATAGATTGCTTAAGAAATGTGTGTTTGAAAAATAAAAAGGTTATCAATAGTAGACCGATGACGTCGGAAGCCGGATTGAGCGTCGGGAATAATATTATACTGTTTAACGAACCTAGTGGGTATTTTATTAATCATTGTTTCAAGAAGTGTGCAGGTAATACAAGTAAGAGAAATCAGACGAAAGATATTGGAGTTATAGAGGGTGGGTCAGGTTTTTTAATTGGAATGATTATAGAATTGCGCCAAACATCTGGGAATTTTGTGTGTTCTAGATAAGGTTATAAAATTTTCGAGAAGTTTGGAGAGAGATGTATTAGAGAGATTTTTTAAAAATATATAAGGGGTATCATAGGGATCATCAGCAGATTTTGTACATGAAAACAAGGTAAATTTTAGTTTATTTAGGGTAAACGAGGCGTTCATAAACGTGACATCGTGTGGAGTTGACGAGATGGTGGAGAAAGATTGAGCGCGTAAAGAACTGGGAGTAAAAGCGATATTACTTTTATTGAATCTGTCTTCAACCCAATTAGCGAGTGTGTCGGAAATAAATTGACTGTCAGAGATAACTGTGTTGTTAAAGATGATAGGAGAAATAGTTAGGATATAGGAATGAAGGATGAATAAATTCATAGGATGAAGGTTAGTTTTATTGCCTTGGATTTGTGAAACAGTTTTTTTTTTATAAATGAGTGGAGTTTGCATTGTGTGTTAGGGTGGAAGTGTAATTTTGCCAAGAGGATGTTTTGCTTTGCTTAATAAGAAATTTGGCTTTAGCTTTAAGTTGTTTGTGGATTAAAAGATTTTCCTGGGTTTTGTTTCACCGATATTTATTTAAAGCAATCTTGGATAAACGGATGGCATTATTTAAATCAGAGTTCCACCATAGTACCATTTTGTGAGTAGAAGAGATGGTTTTTTTACCGATATGTGATTTGGCAGCAGTAAGTAAGCATTCGTATAACAAATTTAGAATAATGTTAATATCCTCTGAAATAGCTAAGGAAGATAATAATATTTCGATTTTAAAATTAAATTTTAACCAATTAGTGTTTTTAAAGTTCCAGAAACTTCTAGTAGTGGTTTGCTTATTGAAGGAGCTGGATATGATGATAGAAAAGTGGTTGCTGTCATGTAGGCCATCAAAAACTTCTTAGGAGAGGAAAGGTAAAATTTTGGAGTTACAAAGGCTAAGATCAATGACTGAAAATGATCCTGAGGAGACGTTAAAATGGTTATTAAGTCTAGTATTTAACAAAAATGTGTCTGAACAATTTAAGATGTTTTTAATAACTTTGCCTTTACCAAAGGTACGGAATGAGTCCCAAATTCTGTTATGGGCATTAAAGTCACCAACAAGAATATACGGGAAAGGAAGTTGAAATATTAAATCGACTATCTCTTCTTCATTGTGTGCAGTTAACGGAGATGGGCTCAATTTCCGAAGATAGAAGTTCTTTTGATGAAGTTAAGGATTCAGGATTAAGGTCTCCTTAGAGTCAGCTGAAAATGAAAAAGAGGGAGGAGCATTAGCTGCAATGAGTGTGTGATCTGGTCAACTGGAGACTTTGCGATCAGACTCCACGGTACGACCGGTAAGCTTACGAAGAAAACACTATAGTATGTCAGAGAATAAAAATATTTTAAAAGATGTATTTTCATGGTTAATTAACGGAGAAGATTGCACTTCGAAGTCCTCCTTGTCAGGGATTACAAATGTTACCCTAGGAAAAACTCCTAGATATATGCCTATTTATCATCTGACGTTCCGTATTTTTTAGGGACCGTTCGATTAGTGAGTGCGGGATGGAAGGAGATACATTTGAAATAAGGATTCTTTTGGTCGCAGAAAGAAGCCTGCAGAAAAAGGATGACGGTGGAATTAATTATAACGTTCGGTGTATTAGTTGATCAACGATGTCGGTAGAAGTGAGGAAAATGCAGATTCGATTATTCGAAATGCAAGATGTAAAATATTTTTTGGATAAACTATTTCACCAATTTGTTTAATATATTCAAATAAAACAGTATTCAAAATGGAGTGCATGACAATAATTTGTTCCCTTTTAGAAAACGAACAGGAAGGAGGTCTAGAGACTGCGGCAACGACATATGATTTTGGGTTGAAATTGGAGTTGTTTTGTGTAAATGTAAATATTTAATTGCTGTCCATGAAGTGTAGTCCTGGTTACCCAGACCGTAACCCAATACCTAAATGTGAGTACCTAATGGACCCTCTCCCAAACTGGAAAGAAAGAAAAAAAGGATCTCACCTATTTCTTTGGATTTTCACTGGTTTTCTTTAATTACACCAATATAGCCACAATTAAATTCGACTATTGAAATATTAATTCAAATTTGATACTCGTTTTCTTATCACATTGTGATTAAAGAACTTCGCTTCGTATTGTTCTCTTACGTAAACTCTTCGATGAATTAATTTATCTGTTTAACACTGTTTAAATCTTTAAAATCCACGAGGAACTTTAAAAAGGGTGTTTAACCTTTGACAGTTATTTGACGTTTTTTGAATCGAATATTTGAAGCTTTATTTATAACCTTCAACATTTTATTAAACTTACTATTAAAAAAACAGTTTGAAAAAGTGCTTTTTAGCTTCTAAACATTTATACTACTTTTGATATTTTTCATGTCATACGGCTGTACATAGGCTCAATAAAAAGCTGGTGTAAAAGCACAATTGAAAAAAACGGCTTTCCATAACCAATAACAAGAAACAAGCTGAGCTATTGCAGCGGACAGATCTCCCTTGCATTTTTCTGTGGCGATGTTTTACGAGTACCATTATTTTAATGTTTCAAAACTAATTTACTTCTTCACTGTGTATGCCGTTTATAAATCGAATTATAAAATTTAGATATTTTTTTACAATGTGTTCAATTTTCAGCTGTTAATGTTAATAAACAATGAAAATATTTGCAATTTCTTAAACAAGAAAAAAAATACTATTTGATTTCCTCTGGGCAGTAGAAGGTTTTGGTTTTTTTAAATGTTTTTTTATTAGCTTTATATTGAGCCCGCATACAAGTGTATGGCATAAAAATGTGAGAGTTATTAGAAATTTTTATATGCTAAAAATTTGTTATTCTTCAAACTGATTTTTACAAACAAATTTAATATAATCTTGAAGTTTTTTTTTTAAATAATTTAAAACGGCGCCATAAAAAATAGATTGCTATTTACAAAATAACCCTAGAGTGACTGTTTAGACAAGTACAGTTGTATAAATAATCGGTCTCCTGGATAAATAAATTGAATAACTCATAAACTATATGGTCGTTCTTTATGACATTTAGCACACTTTAAAAACTCATTAACTGCCATAATTTTAAATAGTTGTACTACATGTCGTTATGCAAAAAAGAAGATTATTAACATTTATGAATAATACTTTAAAATTAAGTGTTTTTAAATTATCTCGGTCAATTCTTTATGTATTTTAATTTTAAAAATCTCAATATTAGAGAACATTTTATGATCTATAACTTTTATTTTAACCATATATCTCTAACATGTATAAGAAACGTTTTATGCGCAAAAACTTTCTTTCTTTTCTTTTAGAGACTTTAAATATCTGTTTAAGATTTTTTCACCTTTTTTAGAGTTGTAGATCATAAAAAGTTATGTAATTTTTGAGAGTATCCAAATTAAAATACATGAAAGTTAAGATATTAACCGAAACAGTTGAGTAGTTTTTTTTGCGCAAAGACATGTAACATAGCTCCTTGAAATAATGGAAATTAATAAGTAATTAAAGCGCACTAAATATCAATCAGAGCAAATAGTTTATAGGTTATTTAATCTGTTTATAAACATTTATAATAACTAATAACTTTGATATCGTTTATGCCACAAACTTATATAGAGGCTCAATGAAAAACTGGTGAAAAACACACTTTCTAAAAAAACAGAATCTTCTATGACTATTACGAGCCAAGAGAGCATTTTATATTTAAAACCAAAGCATTTTATTCTTAAAATCATACTTCCATTGTCTATTAACAATAAGAGCTGAAAATTGAAGGGACTCTAAATGAAGAACTGAATTGTGCGATCCATCTTACATGGCATATGAGGTAAAGAAGTAAAAATTTATAACCCGTTAAAATGATGGTATTCGTAAAATACCGCTTCGGAAATGTAGAATGGAGAACCATCTGAGCTCGTTTTTTTTTAGATTTGAACTTTTTTAAAATGAAGCGCGCTTGCAAAATTTGCAATATCTTGGCTTCTGTGGCACGTAAAACATAATTTTTTTTTAAACTGGGGTAGCTCAACAAAAAGTTGTTTAAATAATCGCTTTCCATGATAAACAAATCGTCACTATTTTTATTAGTTACATTACTAATTAATATTTAAATGGGAATAAGCCACAATTAAAGGTTAAAGTACGTTTATTGACGTTTCAATTTCCACTTAGGAAATCGTTTTCAAAATACAAACATTAGTAATTAATTAAACAAACTAATGTTTGTATTTTCACAAGAAAATACCTTCAGAACAATATTAAGAAATAGTTACATTACATACCATTATGCAAAAACAGAGTTATTAAAATTTATAAATTTCGGCAAAATCAAGGGTTTTTTGCAACTATTTTAGTGAATTCTTTATATATTTTAATTTAGAATCTCGCAAATGGAAGAACTTTTTGAGATCTACAATTTTTATTTTAACTATTTTTCTCTAAACTGGATAAAAAACGTTTTATAGGCAAAATAATGACCTCTCACTTTTTAAAATTGTTTAAACAAAAACAAACCAAAATCACCTGTATGTCTTCACAGATTTATTATTAACTAACCCTCATATATCTTTTAGAACCTTCAAATATCTGTATAAGATTTTTACGTTAAATCAATGATTTTTTCCCAAATGGACTGGTGTATAAATTAGTTCTCCGATAAAGATGAACTTATTTCTACTTTTCTATACAGTAACTAAAAATAGCTAAAGAAATACATATTTAAATATCTAATGCTTTGTTTATGTTTATTAACTTTTTCACTATTTTTATTCACTAATTTGTTTTTCCGAAGTTTATTATATCATAATTATAATAACAACGAAAACGTAAAATTCAAATTAATGCATCTCGAATATGACTCTTGCACCCTGGCGATAATAAAAAATGATGAATGAAAAAAAAACAAACATTTTTTTAAGTTAATTACGTAACGGAAACGGTGTAAAATACGAGAATATAAAAAAAGTTTCTATTTACTTACCAGAGTGTAATATCCATGTTTGACAAGCCGAAGGATTTTTTGTCGGAAATCTAAACATTCTTAAACCATTAATTCTGTATGGTGATAGACCACATTTGTTATAGCAACAAATATTTCCAGCCATCTGTAAAAAAACCATTTATTTATTATGGAAGTACCATTATTTTAATTTAAAATCACTTTCTTTCAAATATTATCGAATGTATGTATTATCCGGTAACATTTATTTCTAAATACCTAATTTTGTTCATTTCTCATACAAATGTTTTTTTATGTTTTAAACACATATGATTAAAATGTTTTACTTACCTCGGACCAAATTTTTGTAATACACTTCCAAATAAAATAAAATATTTAAATTCTTTAAACTTATTTATATATATTAGGAAAATTTAAAAGCCACAGTATTTTTATGTACAATTTTAGTTGACACGATATACCTATTTACTAGTTGATAGTAAATCTAGTGATCTATTTTAAATGAATAATGATTCATAGTCTGTTTTTTGTAACATTTTTATTTTGTAAGTAAATCTGTTGCTACTATGTCAGTGAAATATTGCAACGCTGGTGAATTTAATTCATTGGATCAAAAATGGACGTTTAGTTTAGTCTTTCAATTTTTCACATGGCACCATCTAGTATAACATATATCAAACAAACAATGGTATATTAAAATCTATTGAGACAGAAAGAGTGGTGACATCTAGTGACTGTCTCAATTAGAATCAAACAAATTTATACATTGCGTTGGCTAACTAGTTCTATTTAAACAATGCTACTACATAAATAGCTGTAATTTTGTTCTTGTTTGAATTTGATTGATTACAAGCTACAAGTAGTATATTTATTTTTTTTATATTATTTTTTTATAAATTACATTACATACAGTGTGTAATAGTTTGCTATAAATTTATATTTCTGATTAATTGACAAAAAAAAACTAGAAAAGTTAGAGCGAGATAGATAGAATGGAAAATGGAGTATTTTTCGAGCTGGTAAATTACATAATTTAGAAAAAGAAATAGCCAGACTGAAAACCTATCTCCTCGGAATAAGTGGTCAGATAGCCGGGTAATGGTAAAAACCCCACAATCATGGGATGCTATACTATTCTGGAAGAGACAATCAAAGAGACCCATCCAAACGGACACGGAGGATAAAATTAACAATAGATCAATCGCTGGCTTTATTCCTTTATCAGAAAGAGTAACGATGGCACAACTTAATACCCCATAAGTTAAAATAAATGTAGTACAAGTCTACGCACCTACAGCTCAGAGCAAAGATAAAGATATCGAAGAATTTAACAAGTATTAAAAACTGTTAAATAGCATTTGAAATATCATACATCGGTTTAGAACGTCTTTCCACTTTGTCCGATACCTAAACACCATCTCTTCCTATCTTCGCAGTCGTTTGTTGTTAAATTTCTTTCGCTCATGGACTTGTTTACGCCGTGTTGCCATTCTAATCTGGGTCTTCCTCTTTTCCGTCGACCTATCGGTTGCCATTCTATTACTTTTTTCGGGAGTCTTGATGCTGGCATCCGTTGAACATGCCCATACCACCTTAATTGTTTCTTCTCTATATCTTGAGTTATATTTCCTTCTATTCCCATACGTTGTTTTATTACATCATTTCTGATTCGGTCTCGTCTGGAAATACCTAAAGATCTTCTCATTGCATCCATCTCTACTGCTTCTATTCGCTTTTTGTTCTTTTCACTAATTCTCCATGTTTCAGCGCCATAAAGAAGAGTAGTTTTAATCATGGTCTCATATATATTAAATTTCCTTCCTTTCGTTATCTCTTTACTCCACAGTATACCATTGAGACATCCTAAGACTTTCTTTGCTTGAGTGATTCGTTTTTCTATTTCCCGTGTATCAGTTCCTGTATCGTCAAAGGCAACACCCAAGTAGTCATAGCTCTGACAGCAGGAAATATGTTGTCCGTTTTCGAGGTCTATGTTATCTGACTCGTTTCCAATACAAAGATATTTGGTTTTTGTTGTATTGACATTCATTCCCCAGTCGTTATATTCTTCTATCAGTTTTCTTAGCATGTACTGCATGTCTTCCCTGTCGGTCGCTAGCACTACCTGGTCATCAGCAAACTGGAGTGTATATATACATTCATTGCTAAGCTCTATACCCATCCTATGTACCTTTCTTTTCCATCTTTCCAATGCCGCTGCAACATATATCTTGAATAAGGTTGGTGAGATACAGCATCCCTGTCGCAAGCCTTTTGTAACCAGGAATTCTTCCGTTAGATATTTTCCTGTTTTTATCTGTGCCTTTGAGTCTCTATATAGTTCTTGTACAGCATTTATCAATATGTGGTTGATGTTAGATCTTTTCAACGTTGTCCACAGTTTTGTTAAGGGAATGTTGTCATATGCTTTTTGCAGGTCTACAAAAGTAATATGAGTTTCTAGATTCTTAGCCGATCTTTTTTCTATTATTTGTTTAAGACAAAATACGTTATCGGTGCACGATCTTCCTGCACGGAACCCGCTTTGTTCTTCCTCTTCTGCTTATATTCTTCCTCGATCATATTTCTCAAAATTCGTCCATACAGTCTGCTCAGGGTGCTGGTTACCGATATGCCTCTATAATTATTACAATTCCTTTTGTCCCCCTTTTTGTGTATTGAGGACATGTATGCCGTTCTCCATTGTTCTGGTACTGGGTGTCCATTTAGACACTGATTGATCACAAAAGTTAATATTTCAAATAGTTTATGAGTTCCATTCTTAAGCATTTCAGCATAGATTCCCTCAGGTCCAGCGGATTTACCATTCTTTAGGGTCATTACAGCCTTCCTTACTGTTTCGATGTCTACCCTCGCTTCCTCTCCTTGTATATGTTCTGACTGTGTTGGGGAGTTCGCTAGGTATTCTTGTCTTGTCTCTGTCAGCAAGCTTTCATAGTGATCTTTCCATTGTCTTGGTTTTATGGTGTGTATGTGTGCTTTGTCTTTTCCTGTATTTTTTACTGATTGTATAAAATTCCATACCTCTGTACATTGCTTCCCTCCGATATATGTATTGATTTCTTGACATTTCTGATCCCATGTTTTATTCTTTTCTTGTTTTATCATTTTTCGTAGTTGTCTATCGGCTTCTTTGTAAGCTTGATGGTCTTCAGTATTTTTTGTATTTAGCCATTTTAGATGCTGTTCTTTTTTCTGTTTTACCATATATTCGATTTCTTCGTTCCACCATATTTTGTTACTAATTTTGTTTTGCTGTGTCCCGAGTATCTCCTTAGAGGCCTGGTGTAAACTAGCAATAATATTCTCGTAAATATCTGAAAATGTTTGTCTCTCTATTTCTCGTAGTTTTTCATCCAGTCATCGTTGGTATAGCTGTTTAGTACTATCATTTATAAAACTATTGAAGTTGTACTTCGGAGTATCTACTGTCTGCAAGTCTTGCTTGTCTTCTAGGTTTTGGTCTCCGTGTATTATCTTAAGTGGGAACAAAATTTTCGCTCTTACTAAGTAGTGATCGGATCCACATGTTATTCCTCGGAGAACTCTTACATCATTCCACTGCAATACAGATTTTTGTTTACTAATAATATAATCGATGACTGATTTTAGATTGCGTGTTTGTTGAATCCAGGTATATCATTTGAAATACTTTAAACAAAACTGTAAAACAAACACGTTTTACAAGCTTTCACTAAGAAGATTAAATTCCTGGAAGTCACTTCACAATAATACATGAGATAAAATAGTAAAACCAAATATACTCTATCGCGATAGGAAGACGATACAGAAATTCTATCAAATTTACAAAGACGTACTCTGGTGCTGACGTAGCTTCTTATCACAACCCAGTAGTCGCTGAACTAAGGTTAAATCTAAAACAATCTAACTCTAGCGCCAAACTAGATACAACATCGATCTTTCCACACTGAGACACGGGGAAACAAAATTTAACATTGGAAAAAATGATAAACGAAGAACTACTACCAGCTCCAATTGATAAGAAAAAAGCTCATGATGCAAAAGTCCAACGGAAGAACTTAAAAGATACTATATTTCAAATAAGTGATGATTGCACTTAACAAAAGTGTCAGAAAAATAAAAAAGACTGGATGAATGATGAAATACAACGTCATTTTCGTCAAAAAATTAATAATGAGTGGCTCGTCCTTGATTTTCTATATACTAATTTATTCTATGGGGTATTGATCGAGTTAAGTAGTCTATATCATATTGCGGAATACTCATTCATATTCTCCTGATGGCATGTCACAGGTCTTCTAAGTTTGCTGGAGGACATAGCAATCGATTCAGGTTTTGACCTACCATATCCCACAGATGTTGGATGGTTGGTAAATTAGCTGATCTTAATGGCCACTACAAAGTCTCCGTACTAGATTCTTGTATGAAGCTCATGGTTTCACGGTTTCCATCTTGTTGAAAGATCGCATTTGGGATGGTTTGTAGGTAGGGATGTAAAACCCACGATACAAACTATCGAGTTGGTAGAATACTGTTAATAAAAACTAGGGGTGATCTGCTTTCCAAACATATAGCAACCATACCATAATACTTGGTTGTCTTTTTGTATGACGTCTCTATTTCGTCTCTCCCCTTGAAAACGTCCTACCCTTATGCGCCCATCAGAGTCACCCAAACAAAACCTAGATTCATCACTGAAGACAAAATGCCGTTAGCCATTCCAGTTTTGTCGAGCTCTACACTATTCTAAGCATCGCGTCTTATGCTGTGGTGTCCAAGGTAACACCAAACGCAGACGTTAAGTTCTCAGTCCCATTCCAAGTAATCTTTGATTAACTGTTCTTCTTGATACTACCCTTCCTGTAGCTGCAATAAAATCATCTCTTACTTGATGTACACTCTTTCGTCTAATCGTTAAAAAAATATCGATGGTTACCATCGATTAAACATCGGAACCATACCATCGATGGCAATATAACATCAAGCCTAAACATCGATGTTTTCCAACACCTTCATTGACCTTGAAGTCGATACAACAGACAACAGACTTAAATTTATGTCGAAAAATTATTATTTTTACGATGTCAAAATTTCTTGGACCTAAACTCGCAAAAACAAATAAAATGATTTATTTATTCCTTTATTTGTTCCTTTATTAAAATTCCTTTAGTTATAATTTTCTGTAATAGAGGGTTATGATCGCAGGTTAGGCAACTTTTGTTGCACACTGTCACTGTTGATCGCTACCGTTGATCGTAAAACTAATGATGCTCATCTCAAGTCATGTATGATTGAATTTCTTTGTATGATCGATTTCTAATTAGGAGTGAATTACCTAGTCCTAGTGCTAATTCCAATTTAAGTGAACGCCATGAATAGCTGACTGATGATGAAAACATTTCGGAGTGTACACCTTTTTTTTTTTTTTTCGCCTTTATAGAGGGGGGGTCTGGAATCTTCAAAAGACATCTCAGTCCAGGGCGCCGCCTGACTAACTTTAGTGCAGGATTCGTTCTTCGTACTCCCGGCGATAGTTCCCGAGGTACTTTAAAATGCCCTCTCGTCGCCGAGTCTACGCCGAACGCCTACCTGCTAAACCAGACCCTCCTCTGTCATCCAGCGATCCGGAAGCGGAATGGCCGCTGTAAGGCCGGCATCACTTCCGAATCACTACCTTTATTCATTCATTCTCCATTCATACACATCCACACTCTATTCATCAGCAAGGAGGTTCCCTGTCTCGTTCCAGGTAGCGCGTAGAAGACACTCATCTCTCCTAGTTCGGTATTATTTCCAGATGGGCATTTCCTCCTTCCCCACAGTCTGACTCACGCATTCCAACTCACACAGTGTGACCCACTTTTCTAGCTTCACCTTTCAGCATCATTCACTCTTACCTTTAGCGTTGGTTTAGCAGTCTTTCTTCCTCTTCCTTTTTCTTGATTACTGCACGGATATAGCTATGTATATTAGTCCAAACTAATTTATTTTCAATCATTCTCTCAATCATTTCTCTCACTGTAACAAAATTCACACCTGTCTCTCTCTCCATTCTGTTCCTTTCCACTATCCATCTGCTGCAATCTAACATCGTATGTGTCACAGTGTCCGAGTATCCACAGTATAGGCATTCATCTGTATCAGCCTTTTCGATCCTATAGAGGTAGGCCCTAAAACACCCGTGTCCTGTGAGCACCTGCGTCAGGAAATAATCCAGTCGCCTGTGGCCACAGTCCACCCAATCTCTTATGTTTGGGATCAGCATTTTCGTCCACTGTGCCACATCTTCCGTGTTGTTCCATTCTTCTTGTCATCTTTCAACTGACCTTTCCCTTTCCTGTCTTTTCTCGGCCACAGTAAGGTTTGGACCTCTTCTCTCATACAGCTCTTTTCTTTCCACCGCCAAAACATGCAACGGAACACATCCAGTGATGGTCCATAAGGCTGCCGCAGACACAGTCCTGTAGGCGCATGCCACTCGCAACAGACTTGTTCTGTCTACTCGTGTCATGAGACTCCTACAGGCAGTTATCTCTACGGCCTCGCTCCAGACTGGTGCCGCGTAGAGGACGATCGATTGTACAACACCGTGTAAGACCCTCCTCCTTTCGGATTTGGGTCCTCCAATGTTCGGCATCACCCTCCCCAACGCAGCCGTACTATTCGCAGCCTTCCGGACCACCTCCCGCACGTGCTCTCCCCATTTTCCATTCTGGTGCAATGTCACTCCTAGATACTTTACATGTTTCTTAGGTGTTAGACATGCTCCCGCACATTTTAATTCAATATTTTGCCTATTCCTTGTCCCCTTCAGAATGATGGCTTCGGTTTTCTCTGTCGCAAGTTTCAGTCCGTGCTGCTTCATCCAATTCAGCCTGCGTTCCGAATCCGGTATTTAAGATCTGGCTCATCCCGAGCCACTACCAGTACAGCGAGGTCATCCGCGAATGCGAAGGGGGTTGTACCCTCTCCGTATTCACAGTGCATAACCCCGTCATATGCCAGATTCCATAGCGTCGGGCCCAAGACAGATCCCTGGGTCGGAGTGTACACCTGCGAAACGCAAACGGATTGATACTAGCGATTGTCCTATCCCTCTTATCTATGGCGATTGTGTAAAGGCACAGTTTAACCACAAACTTTCTTTCTTTTTTATACTATGGTAAAGGGAATTCGCGATTGAAAACAAAGTATCTGACCTCTGGCGGAATAAATTTAAACTACTAAAAGTGGTATAAACAAACCAGACAGCTGTTGATTTGAATAGAATTATTAAATTTTTTTAGTAAATTTCAGCATTATGACTATGTCACAGTATATTGCCAAAGAATATTCTTTATAAAGCAATATACTGTGACTACGTTAAAGTATTTTAAATCAAATCAATATTGTTCTGTTCCTCAATGCAATTCAAGATCGACAAAAGATATTTCTCTATTTCTCTTTCCGAAACTGGCAAACTTAAGGAAAAAGAGGAAATCAATAAAAAGAAAATACCACTATCATTAATTCAATAACATACTTAGAATACATAATTTATTTTCTTGAATAACAGAAATACAAATACTTACCATGTTGGGATAGTATCCTGAGGTTTTTTCCTCATGATTTATTACGGAATCTAAAGACAAATCATGTGCTATGATCCTTTTTGACAAGTGACTCTCCAAGTTAAGGTTGATTTCATGTAATCAAATGAACTATCTTACAATAAACTCAACAAGTTATTTATTTATATTAATATACAATAAAGTACTTACATGGCAAAAAATAGTATAAAATAAAAATTAACATATTAAAAACATAAGGCATAATATAAAATAATGCATATATTAGGTAATAAGACAAACATTACACAAAACATTATGCTCTGGGTTCCCAGGTATACACAAAATAGGATTCTGGATTCATCAATACACAAGCCAGTTCCAAATATTTAAGTTAAAATTTAAGAATTCATCACTTGAAAACTGCTTCCCCTTCAACCAATGGTCTCTTTGCTTCACCACAATACTCAAAGATATCATTAGGCTAATTTCCATTTTTAAATGATAAAAATAACTCGTCTTAAACCAAACTAAACATGCAAAAGCAATGGTAAACACTAGTTGTTTATACCATTTATATCGGCCATGACACTGCAATCGACCTGCCCTCTACATTCAGTTTCAATCGCGAATTGTTCGTCAGTGCCATAAAAACTATTTATCGTCCGGTTTCACGTCATCGAGGGGTGAACAGCATAAACCTCGATACTTGATATGTGGCGAACACCTGTCCAACGAAGCCATGGTGCCGAGTAAGTTAAAAAGGCACCTACTCACAAAGCATTCATTTGCGGCTGAAAAACCTATTGAATATTTTAAAAGGCTCTTGTCAAATCAGTCTACTCAGGCTTCCACTTTTAAAAAACTTTAATCTGTGTCGGATAAAGTGCAAGAAGCCAGTTATGCTGTGGCTGAGTTGATTGAAAAAAATATAAAATCCGATCCAACTGCCAAGACAACTATTTTGCCAGACTGCTGTTAAAATTGTTAAAACTGTTTGGTGAATAATGTGAAAAAGAGGTTAACAAAATACCATTATCTAATAATATGATTAAAAGGAGTATCGAGGACATATCTAAGGATGTTAAAACCCAAGTAAATGAAAAACTCAAAACAACTGATTTTTTTGCGCTTTAAGTGGACGAATCCACAGATATAACTGGGAAACACCAGGTTATTGCTTTCGTTAGATTTATATGCGGCTTGTAGAAACTTGTGAAGGGATAGAAGACCTAAAGAATAGCCATGATGATAGACTTCTCCATAAGAAAATTAAAGAAATGTGTGGGATCAGAAACGCTACGCAGTGTGGCACAATAACAAGCACGGATGAATGAGTCCTGACCACAATAGAAGAAATAAGCGTTGAATGGCGAACATACATACAAGACCTATTCTCGGACGATAGAACAATAAATATTCATAGACAAACAAACATTGAAAATAACGACTTGCCCATCTTAACATCAGAAATAAAATACGCCTTAAAAAATATGAAAACCGGAAAAGCCTCTGGACCTAACTACGTTCATAGTGAAATTATACAACTTTTGGAAGAAGACAATTTAGAACTATTATCAAGACTCTTCAACAGTATATACAAGACTGGTACAATTCCACAAGATTGGTTAACGTCTACGTTTGTGCCTATACCTAAATAAAACTACGCAAAAAAATGTAACGACTTCTAAACTCTAGAACTAAGACTCTAAAAATTCTAAAGCTATTTCTAAAAATTATGCAAAACAGAATTTACAAAAAATGCGAAGAAGATATGGGTCCGGAATAATTTGGCTTTCGAAACGGTATGGGAACTCGAGAAGCTTTGTTCAGTTTCATTGTTCTTATGCAAAAGTGTCGGGATCAACAAAAAGATGTCTACTTGTGCTTTATAGATTGTGAAAAGGCTTTTGACAAAGCCAAACACGATCAGCTAATAGAATGCTTGCAAAAAAAGAACCTGGATCCAAACGACATTAATACAATACGTGAACTCTACTGGAACAAAACCGCCTCTGTCAGGACTGAAATGAGGGATACTGAAACCATAAACATCCAAAGAGGAGTAAGACAAGGTTGTATACTATCACCATTATTATTCAACTTGTACTCAGAGGACATCTTTGCACATGCTCTAGATGAAGCACAAGAAGGAATAAATAAAGTAGTGCAAGAAGGAGAACTATATGGCCTTAAGGTGAATGTAAAAAAAACCAAAACAATGGTAATTTCAAAAAAACACACACCAGTTATAAATATACTAGTCAACAACAATCTAGTCGAACAAGTGAAAAAGTTTAAGTATCTAGGCTGTTGGACACATGAAACCTTAGACCAAGAACAAGAGATTAAATGTAGAATAGAACAGGTAAGAAACACCTTCTTAAAGATGCGACAGTTACTACCCGTAATCTTGATTTGTCCCTACGATACCGCATGATAAAGTGTTATGTATATAGTGTACTATTACACGGCGTGGAAGCTTGGACGTTAACAGTCAGCTCGTTACGACGTTTAGAGAGCTTTGAGATGTAGGTATTTCGTCGTATGCTGAAAATTTCATGGACCGACCGCGTTAGAAATGAAGAAGTTTTAAGGCATATGAATATAGAACGTGAACTCACAGAAATTGTCAAGAAGCGTAAAACGTCTTATCTTGGACACATATTTAGACACGACAGGTATAACTTCCTTCAGCTTATTATAGAAGGGAAAATAAAAGGCAGACGCGGCCCGGGTAGACGACAAATAACTTGGCTGCGCAACATCAAAGATTGGAAAGGATTAGACTTTCAAAGTTTAATAAAAAAAGCCCAAAATAGGGAAGACTTTGCAGAGGTCATCGTCAACCTTCGCTAAGAAGACGGCACCTAAGGAAGAGAAGAAGATTTATATGCGATTCTAACGTAATTGAACAGTTTTCATTTTGTAAAGACTTCCCTGAAAATACAACAGGACTAGACATTTTCCAATTAGTGAACAGTTATTTTATCATTGCTGGTTTATCTTCGCTGTCTTGTTTGAGTGTTTGCACAGGGGGTTGCCCTGCGATGGTAGGACAAGAAACGGGGTTTCTGGCTTTAGTTTAGAAAAATGGGTTTAATAATAAATACCAACAAAACGAAGTATATGAAAATAAGCACGCAACCACAAATACTACGACCACTTGTTATATAAAACGACGTCATCGAAGCAGTGAACGAATTTGTATACATGGGAGCGCTCCTTAACACTGAAAATAGTACTATCGTAGAGATAAACCGCAGAATTTGCAATGGTAACAGATGCTATTTTGTGCTCAATCTACTCCTTAAATCCGCAATTATATCGAGAAATACAAAAATGAAACTCTACAAAACAATAATACGCCCAGTCCTAACATATGCTTCAGAGACCTGGACTCTAACAAAAAATAATGGAATCTATGCAGCAGTGAATGAAAATGGAGTGTGGAGAAGACGATACAACTTCGAATTTGACTAGGAACCTGAAATCGTAAAACATATTAAGATAGGACGTCTGAGGTGGATAGGACATGTAATGCGGATGGAACAAGATGACCCAGCTAGAGGAGAAGAGGAAGACCCAGAACAAGGTTCCTTGATAACATCGATGAAGATATGAGAAATATGGGAATACGTGCTTGGTGGAGAAAGGCGATGGATAGGGACGACTGCAGAGAAATTCTTGAGGAAACTAGGACCCACGCAGGGTTGTGAAGTCAGAATGATGATGATTAGACTTCGGCAAATATGCATATTGCATATTTTGCATATTGTGCATATTTTATGCAAATATTTCATATTTTGGCATATTTGTATAAAAGTTTGCATAAAGTGCATAAAAGTTCAGATTTTTATACTGTATTTGAAAATTTTTAAACATACCAATTTATTTCAATTCTTGTATAAAATTTTGTAGTCATTTTAATCAAGAAATGATCTAAGTACGTAATCTCTACAGCTACAAAACATTTACAATTTCAAAGAAGATCAATTTAAGTAGCCCTCAACATTCTTAGAAAGTCTCGGTCACTGAGGCATTCAGTTATTGGATAATCGCTAAGGGTTCGCTCATTTGCATTTTATGATCTAATCCCCAAATCTATCTACAATTTATTGTATCTTAACAGCAGGTAAACGGCTAATAGTTTTGTTCCTAATTTAGGGATTTTCCAAAATCTCCCAGTTTATTGAATTAGGTACCTAAACATTTCTAATTTAATGCTCAGATTTGTAAATCATTTTTGTTTTGATATTCAAAGCGTAAACACTCGTTGTGCGTAACAAAAAGGAAGATTGTGATTTTATAATGCCTAAAACAACCAGTGCTTCAACTTGGATTAAACCTTATAAAGAGCTGTCTATGGATATGGGAAAAATCTACTGTTCAGTCTGTGGCAAAATTGTAAGTATCTAATATTTTCTATTAAATATCTAATATTTCATACATACAGGGTGTTTCCAAATGACACTTACAACGTTTGACTGTAGATACTTCTCGAAAAATTGAACAAAACGATATAGTTAATGAGGGGTCAAACTTATTTACTTTTCGAGATACAGGGTGTTAAATTTAAAAAAAAATTAAATTCTTTTAGTTAATAACAACAATAACTTTAAAACCAATAAACGTATTTACTTGAAATTTAGTACTCGTAGGTTGTTTTTAAATGAAAAATAGCTTCCTTTAGTGAGAAAAAATTGTCCATGGTACAATACAATGGTGTGTATTTAGAAAAATTTTTCACCTTAACTTTTTTTTATGAAGTCAGCTATTTTAAACACAATTATTTTTATTGTAATTGAATTAACAAAAAAAAAAACTTTTGTTGAATTTTAAAATAAGTTATATGATGTACTAATGGTTAGTAACAAAAACTAATTTGTGGATTAATACTGCATTTAAAACACTTAGCGAGTGTTTTTTTTTCCAAACCAGTTATTTGATTAACCAAAAACACCTTGTATATTTTTATATTTTAAAGGTTGGGTTAAAATAAAGGTTTTTATTTTTATTTATAGATAGCATGTGAGAAGAAATTTCAGATAGACCAACATGTGAGAACTGCTTCACACATTGCAAAAAAAGGAAAAATAGGAGGAAAACATCAAACTTCAATGGCTAAATGTTTCCAATCTACTTCAAAAAAATTAGATGAGCAAGAAACTTTTAATGAAGACTTGTGTCGCGCATTAGTGTCTGCAAACATACCGCTTTCAAAATTAGCAAATGTAAATTTTAGTTCGTTTCTAAAAAATATTGCAAACTTAATGTTCCAAGTGATCGGTCTCTAAGAAGAAATAATGTGAACGGGCTATACTCGTTGGTGTTAATTAATATTAAGGAAGAAATTGCAGATAATTATTTTTACATATCTGTAGACGAAACCACTGATTCCTCAGGAAAGTATATTGCTCATTTATTGATTGGTGTTCTTAAAGAAGATACCTTACCAAAATCTCATCTTATTTCATGCCAGCAACTTGAGAAAACAAATGCTTTAACAATTTCGCGTTTTATACAAGAAACATTAGCAACTTTTTTTCTTCCGACAACTATTCCTTCTAATAAATTACAGCTTATTTTATCGGATGCTGCTCCTTATATGGTGAAAGCAGGACAAAATTTAAAAATATTTTTCCCAGATTTAATACATGTTACTTGTGTAGCGCATGGATTAAACAGAGTTGCAGAGGAAATACGAAAAAAGTTTCCTCTTGTAAATACCATGATATCCAGTGTCAAAAAAGTATTTCTTAAATCTCCTATAAGAATTCAACTTTATAAAGAAATGCTACCTAACATTCCTCTTCCACCACAACCTATTTTAACGCGATGGGGAACATGGTTAGAAGCAGCTAATTTTTATGCAGATCATTTTGTTAAAATAAAGAACATAATTGATACGTTAACAGATGAAAGTTCCCAATCTCTTTTGGATTCTAAACAAACTTTTCAGAGTAACTTGCTTCAACAAGAACTTTCATTTATAAAATCAAATATTAGTTTTGTTCAAAAAACAATTACTCAGTTAGAATCACCAAAACTGTCATTGTTCGAAAGTACAGTATTAATAAAAGAATTTGCGTCATGTTGTCGGAACGTTAGAGGTAATATTGGAAAAGATATTTTAAAAAAATTTGAAGCTACTATGGAAAAAAATAAAGGTTACCATATTCTTTCTGAAGTAGTCAGTGTTCTAGCTGGAAATATTTCGGAAACAATTAATTTAGAACCAAATGTTTTGGTTAGTTTGAAAAATGCTCCCGTTACATCAGTTGATGTTGAACGAAGTTTTTCCATATATAAATATATGTACTCAGACAGAAGCCACAAGTTTTTGTTAGAAAATTTTGAACACCACTTGGTCATTTATTGTTAGCATAATTCTAAATAAGTTTATTCATACTTAAAAATGATGTAGTTACTTAAAATAAATGTAAATCTTAATGAATAGTAGGAAATATTTAGTTATGTACACTTTTTTTTTTAAATAAAATTGTTACTATTTTACGATTTTTTTATTTATTTGTATGCATATTTTGTAAAATATTTGCATATTTTCGGGTAAACACGTGCATATTTATGCGCATATTTTCTACATTTTTATTTGCATATTTGCCGAAGTCTAATGATGATGATGGACATTTCACATAAGCCAATATTTTTGGTGAAAAGTTGTTATTTTTCAAAAAGAATATTATTTATTTTTAATGACTTCTTATTTTTCTGCAACTACTTTCACAAACATCTTATTATCTCATTTTAAAGATTTATTGACTTACACCAATTGGCTTCTAAGGCACCGATATTCAGATCTAGAAACGGCATCAATTTATGTTAAAATAAGAGAACATGGGTTAAAATGGTTAGGGTAATCATCGTCCTGCTAACTAAAGGGTCAATATTAACAATAATTTTACATCAAAAGCACCACCAACAACAAAATATTCCATGAAGTAATCAAACCACAGATAAAAAATCGCGGAATGAATTATATGTTACAACAATAGCCCGAACATCTTTAATCATTTAATATACAATTGAACCCAGCAGGACAGTCACCAGATAAACAGTCACATGATTCTTTTTTGTTTATTTAAAACCTCCTCGTGGCTACTACTCTGATAATGTTAAAAATTATCAAGAGTCATTTAATAATAAACGGAATGAACGATCAGTTTTGCTTTACCAGTACGGTATGGTGGTCGACAATAAAAACAATCTAACAAATATTTTTATTTTCACGATGTGTTGTTGTTGTTGCTGTTAGGAAAAACAAAAATCAAGGTAAGTTTTGATAAGTCATGCGCAGAGTTTCCAGGGGAGTTTTGTGAAGAATATTGTTTGAAAAAACGCGAAAAAAATTATTCTTGTGAGATTTATAAGATTCTCCTTAAAAGTAACGATTATTCTATAAAAAAAAACTTCTTGATTGACATGAGTTTATTTTTCATTTATTGGATTGTATTTCGTAAAATAAAACATCTAATTTTTTTATAAAACATAGTTTTTAAATTGACTTTGTTTAAAAATTTAATTACACGAATTTTTTGTACTTCCAATCTTCTTCTTCTTCTTCAGCCTTAAGTAATCCAACTTTGGACATAGGCCTCCCCCAAACCAATCCAGTGTCTTCTATTTTGCGCCACTTGCTTCCAGTTGTGTTCTCCGATCTTCTTAATGTCATCAGCTCATCTCATTTGTGGTCTTCCTCTGCTTCTCTTTCCTAACCATGGTCTTTATTGTTGTATTTCGTGGTTCCATCTCTTATCCTTCAGTCGGTCATTCTGTCCTGCGAAGCTCCATTTTAATTTGGCAGAATGTTCTCCTGCGTCGTTTACTTTGGTTTTGCTTCTAATTCATTTGTTTGTTTTTTTGTCTATAAGTCTCACCCCGAGCATTGATCTTTCCATCGCTCTTTGTGTCTTTACTATTTGATCCATATTAGACTTGGTGAGTGTCCATGTCTATGAACCATACGTGAGTATAGGGTGGATACACTGATCGTAAATTCTGGATTTTAATATTGTTCTATTTTAGTGCTTTTCAAGATCCAACTCAGTTTTCCAAATCCTGCCCACGCTTACCTTATTCTTCTGGTAATTTCGGCAGTTTGATTTTCTTTGTGAACTTAGATTATCTGTTCCAGGTAGATGTATTCGCTTACTGTTTCTAAATTTATGTCGTTCAATGTTATTTCTCTAATGTTCGGTGTATTTGTCATTATTTTTGTTTTTTTCAAGTTCATCTTAAGACTTACTTTTTCCGAAGCTTGAAATATACACAACTCAAAAGTCTAGGGATATTTTTATAAATAGATGTATTTTGTTTATCTATAATCAACTTAAAAAAATTAATACAAAATTTGTAGTTTAAATTGTTGTTTAATACGTCAAAAACCATAAATTGCAAAAAAAACAGAAAATTAGAGCAAAAAAATATAAAATATATTGCAAATCACCCATGTTTCATATACCACCATAAAATGCCAAAAATACGAAATATAAACTTAAAATAAAGTATGGCACCACGTGGGTTTATCCCAGCTCAACATCTACTGTTTATGCTTCGAATCACATTGTTAATGTCTGCTTGAGGTAGTTGTGTCCATTGTTCTCTCAGAAGCTCTTTTAATTGAAACTCATTGTATATATTGCCCATATGAGGAGTAATTATTCCTTGCAGCATGACTCATACATGCTCAATAAGATTTAAGTCCGGTGATTGTGCTGGCCTAGGTAATACATCAATACCCTCGTTATCCAACCAGTTTGTTACAATATGCGCAACATGTGTCCAAATATTGCTGACTTTTGAGAAAGCCACGTGCGAAAATGAGGTCAGTTCTTCCGTCAATCATGATTCCGCCCCATACCATTACATTAATGTACCACCTCTGTATACATACACTTCTTGAAGATGTCGTAATCGTTCTCCATTTCCGGGTCGTCTCCAAACTCTTGTCCGACGAGAATCTGGATAAAATCCATATCTAGACTCGTCACTAAACAAAACTGTGGCCCAGTCATTGCCAGTCCAATTCTGAAACTCTTGACACCAGGTTAATCTTGCAGCGCGATTGCCTCTAGACAGAGGTGGACATCTCAGTGGTCGCCGACTACGAAGATTGGCTTCATGGAGACGATTCCTCACAGTACTGCTGCTAATTGTTACATTATGTGCAAGCTGCAATTCATTAACCAGCTCGGGTGCTATGATTGCTGGCTGCCTTCTCTCATTTAAAATTAAATATCGGTCTTGAGCGACAGTTGTACAGCGACCACGTCCTGGATGTTGCTCGTCTGGACTCCCAGTGTCTCTAAACCGACGCCACAAACGACTTATGACGCTTTGGAAGACACCCAGCTGGTCAGTAACTTGAGTTTGTCGCATACCAGCTTGAAGGAGGCCCACGGCTCTATTCATCTCGTCCAACGTTAAATGTTTTCGTTGCATGGTAAAAAGACAATATCTTTAACTCACCTATTAAGCAAGAATGGTATAAAGTGACTAAAATTAAAAAAAAACAAAACATAAAAATGTCGATTTTCTGGTCCCTTATAAAAAACATTCTAAAACACGTATTGCTGTCAGTTTTACAATTTTTTTTTATCAGATGTGAGTGTCTGTATCAACAATTATAGTACAAGCAAATTTATATGGTCATGATATTTCTGTCATTGGCATTGTCAAATTATTAAAATATCCTTAGAGTTTTGCGTTGTGTGTAGTTGCGTTATCATGGTCTGTAGTTCTTTGAAACTTGTAGCACTATTGCCCAAAGTTCTATGGAGTCGAATGCCTTTTCATAATCAACGAAGCCAATGTATAAGTTTAAGTGATATTCATTGGCTTTCTCGATTAGCGTTCTGACTGTAAGAAGATGATCCGTTGTACTGTAACATTTTAGGAATCCTGCCTGCTCCACCCGTTAATAGCTATCGAGCTTCGACGTTAAACTGTTAGTTATTCCTCTCATAAACAGTTTGTACAGTTGGGACAGCAGGGAGATTGGCCTATAGATCTTCAGATCTCCCCTGTCTCCTTTTTTGAAGAGAAGTATTGTCAAACTTTCATTCCAATCATCTGGGACTTCTCCTCTGTGAAGACATTCGTTGAAAAAATTTTTCAATTCTTCGAGAATAATTTTACTCCTCTCCTTCAACATTTCTACAAATATTCCATCTTAGCCCGGAGCCTTATAGTTCTTTAGTTGTGCCATAGCTTGTTTTATTTCGAAGGATTCTATGTAAGGAAATATTTCTGAGTTGAAATTCTATATCTTTCTCTTAAAATCTTCCTTTGCAGTGTTATCTGGGTTCTCGTTTGAGGAATTTTATTTTTTTTTACCTTGTTTTCATTGTGGATCCTTAAATCTTTCTTTACTCCCTTCTTTATTTGTTTATTTAATTCTGTGAAACTATTGGTGTTTCTCCTTCCTTCACTTAGAAATGTGCGTCTCTTTTCCATCAACCGTTTTGTTCCATCACTTATTCTGTCTTCTTTATTTTTCGTTTTCTTTGCAACAGTCAGTCCTGCTTTCAAGAGCTTTCTACAAAAAGTTTAAATTCCCTAGGAACTTATTAACCACATACAGCATTATTGTTTACAGTGTAAGTTGCCCTTTTTATTATACAGGGTACTGTCAAAATTTGCATAAAACCGGCATCCTAAATTTTTGCCTAATTCCCTTAATTTTCGCCAAATGAAACACCCTGTATGTGATTCATTATTTTAGAGAATGATGTTTTTCGCTATCGATCTGTATTAGTATTTCCTATACCTACGTCTTGTAATTTTCAAATAAATTAACGTAGACGTAATTTTTCGTAGACTATGTTGTGTTAATTTACAACTTGTTGTAAGTTAAACATTGAACAATTACAAAGATGCTATTAAAGAAAATAGGCACTAGCTTATTAATATAATAAATGTTCAAAATATTACCCATCACCATTCAATCATTTAGGAATTCTTTTAATCAGATTTTCATTAACTAACGGTGACAACGGGATCTTGGTGACCAGAGAAACGGATATGTATTAGCTATCCGTCTATCGCTAAATATTTCATAAAGCAATGTGCCGACTTCTCGAATATTGTGAACCGGTGCTCCATCTTGTTGAAACCAAGCCTCGTTATCCTTATTATTATGTAAAGCTGGCAGTGTCGGTACAATTACTTGCCGTAAAATGTTGCAGTAACGCTCTCTGTTTAAATTTTCATCATAAATCATGAGAGGGACTATCTTCTTATTTTTCACAGCACAAAAAACATTGAACGAAAAGAATGCTTGAAATTTACTATCCCACGTGAGCTGAGGATTTTTTACACTCCAGAAGTGACTGTTATGGCGATTAAACATACCATTTTTTGTAAACTTCGATTCATCACACCAAATAATTTTTGTTGTAAAATCTGAATCTTGGCATTTTATTAAAACTTATTCACAAAAGTCTACACGTCTTACATAATCTCCAGGATGTAAATGTTGAGCTAGTGTATACCATTAAAATGTCCAATGATGTTTTTTCAAGTTTTGTGAATTGTTCGAGTCGATACCTGTAACAATTGCTCACCATTAGCATAAAGATGAATTTGGATTAGCTGCAAAATATTCCAAAAAGTCGTTATTAACGACGTGGGTCCTTTTACTTATAAACTGACCAAACTGGAAACAGTTTCAACAAACGTTTTACAGTTTTAGGATTTGGTCGAGGCTTTTCAGGATATCTCTCAGCAAAAACACGGCAAGTTCTGGATACTATTCTTTTACACTCACCGTAAATTATAATTTAACTTAAAAAATCATCATTTTTATATCGTAAATGAGTCATTATTATTTTGTCAAGAAAATTAGGCAAATTACTAGCGGACCAACTCGACATCGAGTTTTTTAAATGAAATTTTTATTTTTAAACCAAACCGAAAGTCGACCTCAAAACCGGAATGCAATTTTTAGTTCATTAAATGTCGACATGGATATCATTTAGCAGTTAATTTTGCATGCTGATCACGAATCCGGTGTCAGATTTGCTCTATCTTGACGTTTTATGCGCGTTTCGGGTCACTTCCGGTGTCGGATCGCAACCGGAAGTACATATTTAGATTCGTCTCGACGAGACCTTTCGATCCATATATACATTGTGGGGTCTAAAACTTAAAGTAAATTTTAACTTCTGGTCATCTCAAAACCGGAACTGAATTTTTGTACCAAAAGTATATCTTGACAATCTCATACGTAATACTAATAATATTCCGAAAAAATATTTTAATTATCTAATATGGTTTTTGAGTAAAGTGGTGGACAAGAAAAGGGCTTAGCGTTTTAGTATGTAAGATTATTATAACTGTCACCCAATGGCATTCAACAAGGTTAGTACTACTAAACATTAGCAATAACTGATATTTTTGTCAGAATACTCCATAGGCTACTTGATAAATAAATTTTTTGTGACAAAAATGTATAGTTATTTTATTTGAAAACTGCAAGAGTTAGGTATAGCGAATAATAATACAGATAGATCGTGAGAAACATATTTTTCTAAAAAAATGAATCATATTCAGGGTGCCCCACTTGAAAAAAAGGAATTAGGCGAAAATACAAAATGCAACAAAACAAATAAAAAATGTTTAAAATAACGTGAGTAGTTCTAAAATTAAAAAATATACAGGGTGTCCCATTAATAAAAACCGAAGTTATAAGCAACTTCCGGTATAACCGGAAGTAGCAAATGATGAAAATATTTTCATTAAATAGGTCACTCTTCAAAACCCCTTCATTCCAATTTTCATGATGCAGTTACCTTTAGTTCTCGAGATGTTTCTAATTGGCCGTTTATCTGCCGCACCATGTATAATATAAATTTGTTAAAATCAAGTTTCAATTAATAAATATAACACAAATCATTCAAAAATCTGTAACAAAGGACTAGTTTCCATGCCAAACACACTATCATCATCATCATCATCAATTAGGTCTAGCCTTTGTTATAAAAGGGCTATTCCAAGTAAGATTAATTAATCTCATACTATAACTGTCAACTGTAAAACTCGTCTATACAGTTGTGTAGAGTAAAAATCTAACTAAATTGGCCTAAAGTATAATTTCACTATTTGAGAGAGTGAGTCATCGTTTAAAGACCCAGAAATGCGGAGAGCCGTTTGGAAATCCAGTGACGTACACTTACTTTTATTTTAACGTTAATTATATTTTATTTTTCAAATATTAATGTTCGAAATAGGCCACAATATATTTATTTACAAGTGTTTTACTGACGTTTCGATCTCTATATCCAAAGACCGCTTTCAAAGATATAAATGATAGTAATATTTTTTTTATTTGTTTATTATTATATATTTTTATAATCTTATATTGTTTATTTTCTTTTTTTTTCTATCTTTAAAAACGGAATAGAGATCGAAACGTCAATGTATTAAACATGTAAATAGATATATTGTGGCTTATGTCGAACCTTCTCCCTAAAAATACAGAATGCCACAAACAAGCAGCTATAGAAAAATAAATATATCTGTCATTTGTATGTTTGAAAACGGTCTCTTTATAGAGATCGAAACGTCCGTAAATTAAACATTTGAATAAATATATTGTGGCTTATTCCCAACATTATTTCTAAAAATACAGAACGACAAGCGAAAAGCCATAGAAAATAAATAGTACTATCATTTGTATAATTGAAAACGGTCTCTGGATATAGAGATCGAAACGTCAATAAATAAACATATGAATAAATATTTTGTGGCTCATTCCCTACATCCCCCTAAAAATACAGAATGCCACAAACAAAAAGCTATAAAAAAGAAGTAATTTTACAGAAATTTTACTGATACCAACCGGCTGTCGCGGAAGTTACGCTAAAACGTCTTTTGACGTGACCCGTCCTTAAAGAGTTACACAATAAAATTTTTTTAAAACAAATTTTAAGACAGTTTCCACACCACCCCAGAGGTATGTCTTGTGGCGCGATACTTTTTTTAAATGGGTAATCGCCATGAACAAAACACTTAAACAGTATAAAACAAAACAAAATAAAATCCTATAAAACAAAATAAAATTCTATAAAAACAAAATAAAAATAATGTTTGATGTGTTTAAACACAAACACTATACACACTTACTATGTTCTTCTCGTTTTTTTTTTGTTTTTGGTTTTTTTATGCTGATGTTCTTATTAAACTATTAGAAAATATTATTCGCTGTCTAAACCTGAAGATGCAGTGCTGCTATCGCTGTCATTATCTTCACCACCTGGTGTAATTATAATTGGCTCTAGTAAAACTTTGATATGAGTGTCAAGTTCCCACATAAGATGTTCTTCTTTAATTATGTGGCCTATACATTTAGCCCATTTCTCTGGAGTTACATGGAGGATTGCTTGAATCAAAAGTTTCTTAATTTTGTTTAATTTGAACGTTTTGTTATTGCGTGCTACTTCTCCTTTCACTTGCTCCCAGATAAGTTCAATGGGATTAAGTTCGCAATGATAAGGTGGTAGACGCAGAACTTTGACACCATAATCTTTTGCAGTTTCATCTACAGCATATTTAAGATATTCAATTTTCCTTAACCGTGCAATGTCAAGTAGTTGAATTTTGAGCATTGATTCTTCGTATGCAATCCCCTTTTCTGTAAGCCATTCTTGAATTCTCCCTTTCCGCCATGCCGTCGTCGGTAATTGTTCTAGTCTGCAGCTATGATATGGCGCATTGTCCATAACAACCACAGACCCAGATTCCAATTTTGGTAAGATTCTCTTAAACCAGCGCTCAAATACTTCAGAAGTCATTTCTTCATGATAATCACCTGTTTTTTTCGACTTAAATTGAAGCAAACCATCATCAAAGAACCCTGTATCACTTCCTATATGGGTGATGATTAAACGCCGTTCCTTTCCTGATAGAGCCTTTAATCCTGTAGACCAGCCTTCTATAAATGCTTCGCGTTTACTTTTTACATTTAAATCTTGCCAAACTTTTCCAACTGTATGACCTTCGTTAATCCAGGTTTCATCCAAATAATATATTTTGCATCCAGTGCTGCGAATTTTTCGTATTTCTTCTAAATATTTTCTTCTCCACAGAATAATTTCATTTTTTTCTAATAGCATACTTTTTCTGTTGCGTTTTACGTATCGAAAGTTCATTTCATGCATGGTCCTGATTAAGACCCTACGAGATATCTTGGGTAAAGAGTCATCATTTTCGAGCTCTTGAGAAATTTTTTTCAGTGTTGGAATTTCACTCCGAAAATAAAATGAATGAATTTTTCGACGTATAATATTCCTTGTCTCGTCATCCAAAACAATGCTTTTCCTACCTCTAGTTTTACCTTTTTCTTGCTTTTTATTTTCCGATGTATTTTAAGTACACGATAAATACAGCTAACGGATACTTTTGTTAAACTGCTACAAATGTCGACCGCTTGGCTAACGTTTAATGCCATTTTTCTGCCGACAATTCCTTCATAAACGTTTCGTATCATTACCTTCTCTTCGGACGTTAACATTTTCCGTCTCTTTTGCGGCTTTTCATTCTTGGAATCAACATCAGAATTTTGCTGTCTTCTCTTGGAACAACTCGGTTTTTCGTCCATTGTATTTCAATAATCTGGATATATACTATATATACAATAATTTCAAAGAATATAACTAAATATTTACTATAAAACGACAAACTATAACACTCTTATTATCTATAACACGTTTTATCAATACTACAATACAGTATTGATAAAACAGTATTGACAACAATAAGTTTACAAACTTATCACATAAAATATACTCACAAAAACACATGCACTATTTACCCATAGAAACACCAATGTTTTCTTCGTTCATTTCTTGGGCAAAAAATAATAAAAACTAGTTTTACTGCATGTCTGGATCCGAATTGTAAAACCGAGTTCCCTCGCTAATTCCAACATTGCCAAACGATTGAAAAATAATGTTTTAAAATATCGATTTTTATTTTATAAATTTAAATACGTAACGAAACGGAACATATAAATAAAATTTATTTTATTACAATTTTGTGCTTAATATTTACTATTGAAAAAATCATGTTTTTTGGTATTTTTATGACGGTAATAATCGCTGCGTGGAAGAATACAGGTTTTGTATGACTATAATTACTACTTGTGAACAAGAATTGGCTACACTGTACGACAACTTCTGGTCAAGTCTACTATAGAGAAGCACAAATAAATATACTACTTTATATATTCTGTAATTTCTTATGAGGAAACGCAAATTGCAATCGAGAAAACAGGCAGTTTTCGAGAGCCGCTGTGTACATTTAAATTTGAGGATATTCCGCGTTTAAACTATGATATCACTCTTCTGAATTGAAGGTTTCTACTATAGTATAACTTATTATTGTAAACGCCACATAGGAAGATCCAACCTCGCGCATATGACCTGTGCCGACTGTATCCGAAGAGATGGACAGTGGCGTGATTATTCTTTTTATATAATTAACGGCACTGAATAGTTACCGCTGCGCTACTGACAGCGTGGATAAAAAAATGTGAGCAAGGCACTCGAACCGAATCGGTATGAAAATAAGGATTTGTGCTGGATCTTCGTAACCGGCGCCTACTGTAGTACTTATGTTAACATCCTGTCATTATTACATTACAAATTTGTAAAATTATTAATTATAAATAATATTTGTATGCCTCTTACAATTTTGTTTGTTTTTTAACCTAAAATTATTTTACCTTTTTGATTTACAAATGGATATAAACTTTCTCGTAAGGTTAAATTTGAGGAGGGCGGCCAAATTATTTTCCCATTCGGGCTGCAGATATCCTAGGACCGGCCCTGATTTTACCCTTTAACCTTTCATGATGTTTATATGCTATTCTTAAATATAATGATAACAGACAAAAATTGGAAATTCCAAACTTAAATTAAAAAGAAATTTTACAATATTTTTAGTTCCGCAGTGATTGACCCCAGATATGCACATTGACTTAAATTGCGATATTATTTACTTACAAAGTTGTTTTAGTTCTAGCTATTCAGTTTAGCTTTATATCATTAGAATTGTGATTTTTTATTCTCCTAAGTTGCCGACATAAACATCGCAATTATAATGATCAACACCATATCTACCAATACAAAAATATCCTGATCTCAAATTTATAATTGACTAGTGATTTTGCCCATCACGACATTTTGCCCGACGTATAAAACCAGCGTAGTTCTAGTTTGTCAATTTATTTGTTAGGAAAGCTCGAGTTTTGTATTCTATTTTTTACCTATCACCAAATTCGCCGATAATTTTTTAGGATCAACAAAATTTTCAAAATAATAATTAAAAATTGAATTTTTAAAATAATAAATTTCTTGCATGAAAGAGCTGGTCTTTTCACCTCCAGATAAATATTGTCCTATCTGACAGATAGTTATCTGAAGGATAAACATTCATTTATAAAATAATACATACCCGTCTTTTCACGTCAAATTATGTTGCGGTCACTTATCTGTAAGATAAATGTAAAATTTATTTTGGAACACACCAATATTTAATTAATTGTCAAAGAAATCACATTAATGTTTCAATATCTCTTAATTATACAATTTGTGGTGGCAGGAATAAATTAAATTGTCTAAAAAAAATTTTAATAACGAATAAAAAAATAGTAAAAGTATTTAAACTGTCTTTTTTGCTCAACTTCTTCTCAAACTACATATATATTTGCATTTGGGTAATTTTTTCTACGTATAATCGTTGATATTTTCTTCTTGATATTTATTTTCAAATTTAACGCTTCACTTGCAAAAGCTCTCAAGAAAGGTTTTAAAAAGTGGCTCATTAGGTTTATTAGCCGGTGGTCCTTGCAGAATTGTATACGTAGTGTTTTGGGCAAGCCGGTAAATGTAAAGCGAAGCAATTCTTTTGACATTTG
Organism: Diabrotica undecimpunctata; assembly: GCF_040954645.1. NCBI lineage: Eukaryota > Metazoa > Arthropoda > Insecta > Coleoptera > Chrysomelidae > Diabrotica > Diabrotica undecimpunctata. Next base: position 4,531,260 of record NC_092807.1, on the reverse strand, counting down.
GCCCGTATCGTAGATATCGTTAAAGAGCTTTAGAATAATATATTATGAAGAGAACATGAATAAAACAAGGAATGTCCATTTTTACAGAAATTAAGATTACTGGCTCAATCTGTTCCAAAATATTGTAACTTTCTCTGGACAGAATATCTGTCGAATACAACAGGAACAGTCCACACAATTTAATTTTAAAATATCGACGTACCTGAATAAAACTGGGTATGTCCCCGCTCGAACGGAATAAAACTAGAAATGTCCATGTCCAATGATGTTTGTTTCGCGCTTAGTGTAGTGTTCATTCTTGCCGCTATGTATTAGCAGGTTTGTGTGTATTAGTAACGTAATAGATACGTAGTATTATAGGTTATTGTGTTAGTAAAAAATGAGTAAAAATATTGTATTAAGTTCGAAAAAAAAGGCAAAAAACTGGTAGATTACAAGATGTTATGAAGAAGTTAAGACTTTCTTTTCATGAAATGGGCCCACCATGCAACTGCAAGCGGCTTGTTTTGATGTGTTGAATGACTTGGAACGGAATAGCATATTGTCTGATTTTAACAATATGACATCCATTGATGAGCAGAATATCCCCTTTGTGGATTAATATCAGTGGTTCCAGTTCAAAGACGCATAAGTCGGCTGCCCGAAAGAACAGCTTCATACCATCAAAGTAGTTTTATTTATAAAATAAGGGTCAGAAGAGATGGAAATATAAAAGAAATGTGTGTTTGTAGCAAAGCTTTTATTAGCATTCATGGAATCACTAAAGGTAAATTAAAGCATTTACAAACATCTCTTAAACAAAATGGCTTAGCACCATAGCAGCAAAAGATATGATGTTTTATACAATAAAGTCTATGAACATATTAAATCTTTTAAGGGAAGGCTTTCCCATAACAGCCTTAAAAAAGTCAAAAAAGTTGTACTTATCAGAAAGCCTTAACAATAAAAAGATGTTCTTAATGTTTAAATAACTGTATCCTAATGAAAAAGTTTCGTATGAAACATACAGAATGGTTTTTAATACGAAATTTAACATAAGTTTTGGGTATCGACGTAGTGACACGTGTAGTGTATGTGACAATTTAAATGGAGAAAGAAATAAATTGAATATGCAACCGCATCACGAGGCAGAAATAAAGCGATTGGAGGTAGAGCACGAATTGCATAAAAGAAAAGCACAATAGTTTTATGATAGAAAGAAGGAAGCTAAAATTAGAGCTAGGACCAATCAAGATTTTGCAGCCATTGCGTTGTATTTCCAGAAAAACGTTTCCTTATCCAATGTATCAGCCAATGACGTATTAGCTTCTGGAAGGTCATTTTTTTATTCTTGTCCTGAACATGTTGCTAGAAACGGATCCAATGAAGTGATCTCTTTTCTTTTTGATTTTATAATAAATCACCTTGATAATGATGTTAGAAGTTTGCACATTTTTTGCGATTCTGCTGGAGGACAGAACAAAAATTTCATAATGTTCAGGTTTACGCATTTTATGGTACATCAGGTCAAACGACTCGATTACATCCAAATAACATTTCCCATACGAGGTCACTCGTATTTAGAATGTGACAAAAAGATGGGATTAATAAACCTTAAAACAAGAATGAAGTTGCCAAAATGTTTATTTGCTATTCAACCTATAAGAGAAATTTTTTGCAAAAAGGAAAATTGTCGCCTAATGACTTACCGCACCTCTTATAATGGTCACTGACTACAAAGCCCCATAACTAAAGCAAACAAGAAGACACCGCAACACCTTCAATTGGCAGAAAACGAATTTAGACTCCCTTCTGTGAGTTATTCTGGTAAGAGTCGTTAAAGAGCTTCAAAATAATATATATATTTTCTTCATTACGTAATTTGAACAAATTAGCTGTGTACATTTTCGAGGACTTGTTTTTTGTTGAATATCCTAGTTTCCAATTTCCCTAATTTTCTTGTGGAGATTGAGTTTTTTATAGGTTTTCAGATTCGGTGCAAATTGTATTCATCAAGATTTCCTTCGAGCTTAAATGTTTTTACGAATTTTGCTGTGTATATTTTGGTACCCTACTTGGTCCTATCTGATTTCACACTGCCTGCGTTGTTTATCATCTCTATTCTTTCTTCTGTCATCCACTCATTCTTCGTAGTTATTTTATTGCGGAGAAAAAAAGTGTTGTGCGCATCATCAAATTATTCTTTTATGATAGTTCATGACTTTTCAACATCATCCATAGAAGACGAACTATGAACATCAGAGAACCTATTGTTTATTTCTTCTGCATATGCTTCTCTTGTATCGTTGCTTTTGGGTTTTCTAATGTTTAGAGATGCCCTCTGGTTCTTTATTTTGGCTATAGTAAGCTTTAATTTAATACTTACAACTAAGCGAATGTGGTGTGATCCTATATCTGCTCCAGGTAATGCAGAAATCGAGTAGTAAAGACGGCAAGAGAGCACGAAAACGATAGAACGACAATTTACTGGAGAAACATTGAAAAACAGACAGCCATGCCTACATAAAAAGAATGAGAAAAAGATGGTAGAAAAGTGAGTTGGAAAAACAATACCATTGCTTGATTTTTTTTATTATTTTGAAAAGAATATGGAAAACCCGATACCCGGTATATTAGATATATTATGTTCTATATACAATAATTGCAGAGGTAAGCATTGTTTACACTTTTGAAACGTCGCGTCTATTGTTGATTTTATAAATAATAATATTTTTAACAATTTTAAAACAGTGTTTACATATTTTTTATAGTTGAGGTGACACGGTTAAATGAATCCAACTAAAAATAGAACGCTAATTGTTAAATTTAAATTAAGCAAATCTTCAATTACTTTAATATAAAGATATATTGAATATCCACTTCTCAACAATTGATGTGGATATTATGAAAATGTGTATTTTATTTTTTGTTCATAAGGTCAAATAGAAAAATGATGAGTGATATAATTAAAGATTTATTTTTACTTCGTATTTTCATACAGATGAACCGAAAGAAAGAAATTCTTTAAGAAAAAAAAATAGAAAATAAACAAAAATTGTAAAATTAACAACCTAAAATTTCTATTCCTGCTCAATTTCTAATATCCCGAAAAGAAAAATGAATAGTGTGTGAGTCCACCTCTGTGTAGCCTTAGTGCTCTAACTCTATTTGAAAGACCTCTTATTAAATTATTGATGAACTGCTGCGGTATACGTTCCCAAATCGCGCGTAATGTATTCGCCAACTGATCTAAGGTTTGGGGCGGTTGAAGTAGCGTTTTGTTGCCTAGACATTTCGGCCTAAACATGTTCAATGCAATTCATATCAGGTTAACACGGTGGCCACTCCATTCTTGTAATGGCATGAGCTTCTATACACTCGTTGACAATTTTCGCACTGTGAGGGCGAGCATTATCATCAATCAGAACAAATTTTTCGCCTATTGCACCAAAAAATGGAACAACTATTGGTACTATGACTCTGCCTCGATATCGTGTAGCAGTCATTGTCTCATTTATTAAGACGACTAAGTCCGTGCGACCGTCAAAACATATGCCTCCCCACACGCAAATGGATCCACCTCCAAGAAGAGTGTTTGGGACTCTCAGATTTTCATTGTAACGCTGTCCTCTTTCATCCACACCAATATTCAGCCATCATTCGTATACAAATGAAATCTGAACTCGTCAGTAAGGAGACAATTCCTCCAATTTTCGAAATTCCACTGATAGTGTTCCATCGCCCAGCAATATCTGCATGCACGCTACTCCCTAGTTAGTCGTGGATGGGTAGCGCGCCGTCTAGCCCTTAAATTGGATGCATGTAACCGTCTTCTGACAGTTTTACTGGAAATCGCTCGTTCAGTAGCATGCCTGAAGATACTGTTAATTCTGGAAGCCGTGAAGGTTGGGTTTCTTCTTGCCGTCAGAACTACAAAACGGTCTTGCCGACGAGTTGTAGATCGTTCTCTTCCTCCTCCATGCCTGTATGATGCAGATCTAGTTACTACATACCGATTCCATACACAACTTATCACACTTTGCGACACATTTAGCCTCATAGCAACCTCTTGTTGGGTTATGCCTTGTTGGATCCAACGAACTAATTGCTCGAGCTGCACTCTAGTTCTAAACGTCTTTGCGGCATAATCTTTTTGTGATAAATAGATTTCTTGACTTATTGACAACTGGTAAAGGCAATACAAGCACTTTTATACGAATGATATATTCATGTTTTGAACAACATGTCTCTCTTTGTACGATATAAGGGCCGATAAGAATAGGGAGAAAAAAACCACATGCAAAAAATATTGGCAATAAAGATAGCATTATAGAGTATAGTACAGGCAATTATTTTAAAAATAGTTTTATATGTTAATTTTAGGAATTTTAAAATTATTCACTTCAATTGTTGAGTGGTGTATCTTAATATATTGATTGAAATTGATTAACAAATAAAAATTTGTGTAAGAAAAAGGGATATAACAAAGAATCAATCAGACAGAAAGATACGTTTTATCTATGAGAATGTCGGGCAAAAAAAAAAGAAATGACAATCCAAGGAAAATTTTTTTTTTCTACTGCTTCTTTCATATATCATATATGAGGAATCGTTAACCTATTACACCTATTATGCTTCAAGTGTGTTTATATTTCAGTTTTTGTGGAGGAAAGTGTTTGTCAATTTAGTTTGTTAATTGATGAAAAATTATAAAAGGAGTATAGATTATTTTCTGTCCATTTGTTAGAGACATATTGAGAGTTTCTTAGTTCGCTCGTATGAGAGACAGGTTAATATTGGAGCAAATAAATACAAGAAAATACTAACGCTTTTCAGAACAGAACAAAAAGTACGCTATTTTGGACAGATCTCTTGGGAAAACAGCCTTGGGAAGGTAACAATATACAATAGAAAAAGTCGACGCACAAAATCCATTAATAAATCGTTTGTAATCAAACTGTCAAAAAGTAACTACGAAATATTAAGATCAATATTCGATGCAAGCAATAAATAAATAATTTTCTTACTCCACCCCTTATACGAGTATATCTGCTATTTAGCTTAGCGGTTTTTTGTGATAAATGTGGTAAATACTTGGTTCAAAGTATCTCTCTACTTTTATATAAGTTAAATATAGTACAGCCGATATAAACCTACCGATAAGAAAAAAGTTCAAAGTTCACGATTTTGTTTAATTTACTGAAAATGTTTGTTTAAAGTAACTGGACCCCCAAACGAGCATGTAAATCACTAAAATTATTACTTGTTGCGCTTTGTCGATATATTAGTATATATACAGGGTGGAAGATTAGTGTGACAAAGCTCAGTAGATCCGCTATAATAATTGCTTAATAGCAATAAAACTTACTAACAAAAAATGTAGGCAAATTTATGTTTTTTTTTAATTAAATACCCTGTATTTTACTTTATATTCGAAATTTACTTTCTCATTACAACCATACAAAGTTTTGTTATGTTATATTTACAAAGTTATAACCATTTTTCTCTGAAAATCGTAACAAGTTCAACTCCCTGTATAATTAATTCTCTATTGCATGAATTTATGTTTTTTGACAAAATAAAATTAAATTACTTTTAATAGATGTATGTAGAATTCACCGTTACACGTTTTTTTTTTTTTAATGATCTGGTTTTTGAGAATAAGAAATTTGTGCCGACTTGGGATTATTATGTATAAAAACTTTTAGTAGAACCAATTGTCATACACATTAGATCAATGTATTGTCAGTATCAAACTATTCCAAATTGTGAAACTTCTTAAAATAGTTACTACTTTTAGAATGAAAGCATAAATTCACCTTACATTTCTCGCACTGGACCCATGATTTTCCCTTACAGTTTATCATCTTAATATTTTTGTATATATATATATATATTGTTATATTCCTATTTGACATGAGAAATAAAAAACCATATTCCTATTTAAAATGTAAATTAAAATAAAAAATTTCAAGCAAACAATTAGAGACGATTAGTGTTGATGGTTTAAGAAAGTGTTCGTCGAATTGTTTATAAAATCCACGGACAATATGTTTTAGTATTTGTATTAAGATTCTCAAAAATAGATAAGAACTTGATTAGTTGGAGAAAGTAGAATAAGGATACGGAATTTTATTTCTTTCTTGGAACTCCATAAAGACAAAAAGATACGTAAATTTGAAAATTTGTTTAGATTAAGGAGAGAGGTAGTTTTGGGTAAATAATGCGACACGATTGAAAGTTGGTTTTGATTGGATTGAAAATTAATTGTGGGGGTACGATTTGGAAGTCGGAGAATGAATGAGGAGAATGGAGCAGTGTGTTTTGTTCAATCGAAAGGAAAAGTCCAGTTTTGAGTGAAATGTACTAAAAAAGGAAAAGGCCGGTTTGTGTTTGAAAAGTTACAAGCATCATAAAAAAAATCGTGGAACGAGTCATAGGCTAAGTCGAGAGATAATATAAATTCTTGAGTCTAAAGTATCCAGTATTGTGTTAAGTGATTCAAAAATGTGAAAGATTGCATCAGGAGAAAGCCGGAACGAATAAGTACGGTACGAAGCAGTGAAAGGAAAGGAGAACAAAATTTAGCAGAGGAGCAGAGACATTCTTGGGGAACGTGGACGAGTCTTCCTTTGATCGAAACACCAGCAAGTAAGGAAACGTGTTATGGGTGACGACAGTGTATAATCATTAGCAAAGGTCAGTCGTTTTCTGTTATGATATGAATGTATTTTTTTTTTCGTGTTAAATACCACAGGGCATATGGAACTACATATTTCACTATTATAAAATCATCAAATTTTAATCAGTTTTGTTTATTATAAATCATTGTAGTTGACTTTTTTTTATGATACAATATTATTGATAAATAAAAAATTGTTTTTATATCAAGAAAATTGAACATCGAAAACATTCTGTAAAGCAGAAGTAGAAAGATTCACAGTTATTGATTTAAAAAAATTTGGAAACAAAAAGAAATAAGATTTTTTTTGTAATTGTTATATGAAATAAAGATAGGGGAATAAATAAAATTTGCAATATCGAATATCGATTTCCGTTTTATAAAATAAACGATTTTTATAATTTCTAATTGAACTCCATATGTGTATTATTTTGATTCTCTTGTGTCTCTATAAGAAAACCACTGAGAAATATTTGAAGCCACAAAAGTAAGTAATAATAGAATCATTCAGCCCTGACATTTATATATATATATATATAAATATATATATATATATATATATATATATATATATATATATATATATATATATATATATATATATATATATATATTGAGATGATTGGTGTTTAAAGAAAATAATTTATAAGTTACACACTAGATAATGTTAGATATAAAAAATATTTGATTATTTTAATAAGTTATATACTAGAGAATTTTATAAAAATTATTTATATGAGGGTATTTTTAAGAAATTAGCATATAATAAGTGTAAAAAGTTTTATTTTAATAATTATAATATTGTAAATATATTTAAGTGAGCCATGTGATTAGGCAACCAAATATACCTACTCGGAATAAATGACAGTTACAGAAATTAATAATTTGCGAATGTGAAATAGGGTTATGTGTTAGTTTAAAATGTTTAGTTTACATATAGTTGCGGATTTGAAGTAGTGTTTATTAATTAAGGTGTTTAATTTACATATAAGTTTATATTCTGATCTAAAAAGCCTAAATGTCGATAAGATTCTCGATAGAAGAGTAAAGAATTCTCTAGATCACGGAAGATGGCCTGTTTGCGAAATAGACTATTCCAGAAAATTCAGATATGTAGGAAATGGAACAAATCGAATAGGATTTCTTGCCAGATGGTTCTGGAAGATTGAAAAGGTATAAATACTCGGTGATTTGGATTCAAAATGGCCAGTCAGTTAGTAAGAAAGTTAGAGAGAGTTAGTAAGAAGTCAGACAGTTACAGTATAAAGTCAGTCGGTCCTATTTTCAATATAGTTCAAGATAGAATACAGTCAGTCAGTTGGTGAAATGTTCAATATAGTAAGTTCAATGAAGATGAAGAAACAGAATAAAGAAAATATGATTGGAAGAAATTAAAAATTATATTATGATTGGAGATTAGTAGAAATCAAATTATAATAGTTATATGGTGATTGGATATTGATGTATTAAAAAGAAGAATAAATATAAATGCTATTAAGAAGAAAAATATTTTAAATTGGTGGAAGCTGATAATTGAAAAAAGTAATTTCACAAAAACAGGGATAACCGAAGCTGAGAACGAAGACATTGAGTGGTGATTAAAATCTATATAGTGGAGAACAGTCTCATTTAGGCATTCAGTGACAGAAAGGTACAAAATTTTATTAATATAATTTAGTTAGTGTCATAACATTTTTAATTTTAAAAATAGTTTGTTTAAAATTTACATTGTCTATATAATTTAATTAGTTTCATAAGAATTTTAATTTAAAGATAGTTTATTTTAAATTTTACATTGGTTATGTTAGATATATATGTGTGTTTCATAATAGATATAATAAAGATAATTTCAAAAAGTGCTTACAAACTAATTCTTTGAGAACAGCGATAAAAACCCTATATATATATATATATATATATATATATATATATATATATATATATATATATATATATATATATATATATATATATATATATCTTCTAGGCCGTCCTACTTTTCTTTTTTGTAAAACACCACTGTTTTATGTGAAAATTGAAACGTCAATAAGCTTAAATTGTGGCTTATTCCCAGTAAAAATAGTAATTGCAATGAAAATAAAAATTTATTTATATTTTTTCATCAAATATGTCTTTTATTTGTAGGACGCAAAAACCAATAATAACGACCAATATTCCTTAATATTTAGTGGCCGTCATTAACAGGTTTTACTCTATTCTAATCTTCTCTCTAAACAAAGTAAACTTCTGGATTTTAAATAACTTAATAGCATAAACTTGTTTTGTCACCAACATATCTAATTATACCTTAATTACGTTTTTCATTGTCAACCTAAAACGTTTGCATTGTTATCGGTGATTTCAAAAACGATAATAATTTCATTATTGTTTTACAGACGATAAAAAAACTAACAATCACCACACTAGAATGATTGCTTCTAATTAGTTTACCAACAGTAATAAAATAATGTCAATATTTTTGAATATGTGGTCCATTTAAAGCGCCCATGTTGGTGGAAAGGTAAACAGTTTCGCGATAAATATAATTTTGGATGTTGCGATGACTTGGAAGGTAAGACGGTGATTTTTTAAATTATTTATACGGTTAAATTAGGTTATGGTAGACTAGGAAAAGATTCAGTTAGGTTAGCTTCACTTATTTTTAATTTAAAGTTGTTGTGAACGAGGAGCAGAAAACAAATAGGCTCTAAGTTAGCGTTTGTCACTTCGACTACGATCTAAGCTTCTACATAAGGAGCCAAGCTAACCTCTAATTCTATCGCTTGGCGGGAACCATTCCTTCTACTTCTGTCATATTTCTTAAAGCTAAGTTTACACGAAGTATTTCTTAAGATACTACAAAAGTTATTTTAAACTGGACTTATCATTATTATCTTTGCTTTTATCCAAATTCGGTGTTGCCTCTTCTAATTTCAAACAAATTAACAATCAAATGAAGACTTCAGAACTCCCCGGTCGAATGTAGTTTGTAATTTTGTAGTGGCGAAATACCGCGAGTGATGTAAAACCTTATTTTAACAATTAAGGTTTGTGCAGGTTGGAAGTCTTCTCAAACCTCATTTAAACAAACTAAAAATGTTACAACTCATAAATCATCACCTCAGAACAGAAGAGAACAATTAAGAAGCAGCTGAGCAAAACGTAATAAATTAAAAAATTTAGGATTTTGGGGTAGCCTAAAAATGACACCAAGAGATGCAGACTTTCTACAGTGAAATGATAATAACCCAGTATGAACCCTCGCTAAGTTGCAAGATTCTGGAAGGAGTAGAAGGGGAATAATAAAGAAGATCTAGTAGGAGAGCTTAGAAAAGACATGTAATGTAATTGGAGGAAACGGACCCAGCATACGAATACAGAAAAATAAAAAGGATGATGATATTGGCACTTTTACCATAATATTTTCTATCAATTTGTTTATAGTAAATGAATTGACAACCGGGAATCAATTGTATACATGTTAAACACCACTACAATGAAGATAAGATAAGCTTATGTTTAAATTTTCGCATATTCGAAATAATTAACAGTATTAACTATAACGGACATTGTTCCCTTTTATCTAATCTATTTTTATAATTAATACATGAAACATGAACATTCTCGTACCGCATGGGTTTTTCCAATTATTGTTTTGGTCTTTAATGAACGAAAATAAATTTATTTACGATAATATTAGAGTACAAATGTTTGAAAGACGTATGATAACAGTCCAAGGAAATGTAAACAAACTAGGAATATAAGCATAAACAATATAATGACCACTCCGTTAAAATTTTTATAGAAAATATTCAATGCTTTAGAAGCCGTGAGAATTTTTTCTTCTTTATTGAAATCCAGCCAGAATCATTAACAGAAAAAGGTTAATAATATCCCTTTGCCTCTAAGTACCTGATGGAAAGACAATTTTTCATGAAATGACCAATTTTTTTTATTCTACTTTTATAATTAATACATGAAACTTAAGATATCTTTATTAGAATCTATGGAAATTAACAAATTAATAAATACAGACATAATTCTGAATGACCAACTTGAGACAAACAGTTTTCACATCCTCAATCTATTCAGTTAAAGACTATAAAGTGTAAACACATTACAAAAATGAATTACTTGACAAAGGCCCTCATAAAATTGAAACGACAATTACGATGTGTTAAGACTCATGCAGCGAAGAACGGAAGAATAGGTCGGAGGAATAGAGATGGAACGGGACGATCAACACCCGGTCCGGCGAGGAGCGGAAAGTGACTAATCAACACTTAGACACGGGAAAAAATAGGTCTGTCTTGGATCAACACTCCAAGACCGGGTACGGAACCAGATGCTACTAGATCAACATTTTAGCAGAAGCGATTGGCCTTCAGTCGTTACCATAGGGCCAGTGAAGTTGTTTTCAGATAAGTACTCTAATGAAACTTACTCTCTCATAAATGAAAATAAAAACATTCATTACCCTTAATATAATAAACATTTCCCACCTAAAATATTTCAACTTAAGATATCGTAGCCTTCTTTCTTGACGTCCCGCTTCCACACTGCCTACTGGTTGGACTGCTTCCTCTCAGATCTTGAATCTTTCTGCCCTGGACTCCTTGGCTTCTTTTTCTGCAGGAACTTGTTTTCGGCATTATACCTACTTTCCAGACTAGCTGTCTTCGGCAACCACCCGACTAGACCCTGAGTATGTGGTCAATCAGTGTATGTTTTGATATGAACATCCTCTGGATCCAATTCTTGGCGAGGATGTCTCTGGTCTTAAGGAGTCTTCTTGTGGCATGGTGGAAGAAGTATCTTGTCATTTTTTCAGCCACCTCCCTCAGTGGTGTATACTGGCGCCTTTCTTTGATGGTTGCATTTGTTATTCTTTCTTCCCGTGTAGATCCATCGATGATCCTGTAGCATGACGTCTCTGTAGCTTCTAGTTTTTTCCAGTTGTTTTCAAATGTGGAACTCTATTATGTGTATAACATCACCGATCTAAAGTAGGCCTGGTATGACTGGATCTTCTTGGTCTTCGTTAGTGAACTGGACCTAAAAATATATGGAAGTATTAGTTTTTTAGCAGTAACAAGAGAAATCATACGATTTCCTACCTGGCGAAACTGAATTCAAATTTTTACCACTGTGCCTTCTACAACTTGCAAAGCAAACAGCTTGATGAATTACTCGGCAAGAAAATATAAAAAAATGCATTCCACCTGCCGTTTATCATGGTCAAAATTCGTAGTGAATTCAGTTTCTGGTACTCGAAACAGAATAAAGAAATAAAACATAATGACGGTATTAGATTTTTATTTCGATACAGGGCAGCGGCAAGCCGCTTATACGTATTTCGACCTCTTTAGGTCTTATCAGAGCGGTATATGCCACCGTTCTTTACTCTGGAGGACCAGAAACTGAATTCATTACGAATTTTGACCATGATGAATGGCAGGTGGAATGCATATTTTAGATTCCCTTGCCGAGTAATTCATCAAGCTGTTTGCTTTGCAAGTTGTAGAAGGCACAGTGGTAAAAATTTTAATTCAGTTTCGCCAGGTAGGAAATCGTATGATTTCTCTTATTGTTATTAGATGGCGTTGTTACGTCTGTAAATAGTTATTTCGATAATTATTGGTCTACGACGGGATAGATTTTGTTTCGATTAAAAGCAGTGACATATACCGCTCTGATGAGACCTAAAGAGGTCGAAATACGTATAAGCGGCTTTCCGCTGCTCTGTATCGAAACAAAAGTCTAATACAGTCATTATGTTTTATGTATTTTAGCAGCCTTTACTTTGATTTGTTGAGTGTTCTTCGTGAAGTTGAGTTTCCTGTCGAGATGGATTCCTAGGTACTTGACTAAATCTTCAGATTGGATCCTGTTTCCTCCCATTGTTATTTCTACTACTGGTGTACTTGTCTCCCGAGTGAACATTATGAATTGCGTCTTTTGGGCGTTAATTTGGATCTTCCATTTTTCGGTGTATTCTGTGATTCTTCCGAGATCATTGTTTATGTTTTGGACTATTCTTTTATCATCCTTTCCTGTTGCATATATTGCCATGTCGTCTGCGTAGAGGGCTGTACTCATTTCTTGGATTTGTTGGTAGGTCTGAAACAAAAATGTTGTATAAAATGGGCGAGAGTATACTGCCCTGAGGCGTCCCTTCTTGGATTTCTTGAATTCTGGACGTCTTTGCTGGAACTAACTTGTGATACAAGTACGTGTTGTACGGAGCGCTGACAGGACCGAGGCGATGCATATCGTTGTTTGATTAGTTTATAATTACTTCAGTTTACGAGATTAATCTTCAATTTGCCTCTTTCTATTCTAAAAACTCTAGAATTTGAAAAATTTATCTACTTTTATTTTTGTTTCAGATGCCCAGCAAACTGTTCGCTGCGATTACCAGGAAAAAGACGTTCACATACAATGAAGAAACTACAAGTTTGGCAAGAGTGCTCTCCTTGGTAGATCTGATTGGTCTAGGTGCTGGTTCTACACTAGGTCTCGGAGTCTACGTACTCGCAGGATCTGTTGCGAAAACCTATGCAGGTCCAGCATCTGCGATATCGTTTTTTATTGCAGCTATAATATCGCTATTTGGAGGTTAGTGTATAAAAAATTGTTTACGATTATTTAGAAACTAAAAATTAGGACTAGAGCTAAGAATTTATTCAGTTTTTACTGTATTAATAACCTCTACCGTCTAGTAGGTTTCTTCTTTCCATTGTCCTGACTACTTTTTCCCTTTCTTCTTCTTCAGTGATAAAACAATGGAAAGGGGGTGGAGCCCCTTTCACACTGTAACTCTTGAAGATCTCAGTCAGGTAACAGGAGAAAAAAACAAAGCAAGTTTCGTTTTGTACTTACAAAACAGCATCAGTCCAAATCTGCAAGAGCAGTACTCTTTTAAAAGGATTGGTAAAGCTCTTTAAATTAAAAGAAAAGGAATAAAAGTGACCTCTCATGTTGATTGAAAGGAGAATAATAATGGAAAGTGTGACTTACATGAGCAGTAATACAATATCGATGGTAATAACAGCTAGCAGTGTTACAAAGAATTCGTCAAAAAAATAATTCATATAGTGCAATAGTATTGGTAGGATTACAATCACTTACTTAATCCATGTAAAAACAGATTTAAACAAATATAGTTGAATTATAAAAATAGCCTTAATTGAAAAAAAAACTTGGAAAATAGCCGCCTGGCAATTATTTATTAAGGCACAAGTAAAAGCAACAACACACAAAACATGTGTCTATTTTCAAGTTAAAGTAACTACAAAAAACACAAAACATTGATATGTTCACATGATTACTAAAAAACAATTAATAATTACTTGTTTAAAAGGCACTTAAAGTGCATAGCGACAAATTGATGATTTACGGCATTTCTATATTAATTGCCAGTCACCATTGTGGCATTCTAACAAGCTGTTTGTAGAAGAACCGGCGTAGAAGGGAGTTCAAAAGCTCAATAGGTGAGAAGAGATGATAGGTGCCGCGAAAATTTAAAATTGGTAGTGTATACTGTCCTACAAATTGGATGTATTTAACAAACGTGCCCTCACCTGTGAATCTAAAGTTCATCTTGCTTTGTTTCTTTTCTCCTCTTATCTGAGTGAGATCTTCAATATATTGCGGTATATATTTTGTCCCGTCTATTTTTAAATATTTTAATTTTTTATTAATATTCTTGAACTATTTGAGGAAGAGGATAAGTGAGTGATTATTATTAAATATTATTGAAGTTAGCACAAAACGTTTTTCTGCAAAAATCCGGATGCCACTTCTCACATCCACTGCAAAACAGATCCGCCATGGTCTATATAATGATTATATAGAATTATAGATCATTACAGTGGGTTTGACTATGTGTATCATTTAATGCATTTTTAGTAAAGTATATTTTTTATAAAATTTAAACAGTTTTGATATCTATTACCTCAGTATTTTGTTTTTTAGGATTATGCTATGCAGAATTTGCAGCTAGAGTACCAAGAACTGGATACGCCTACGCTTACTGCTATGCGGGAGTAGGAGAACTAGTCGCTTTCGTAGTGGGATGGAATTTACTTTTGGGGGCAGTATTGGGTAAGCTTATTTTATTTGTGATTTTGGGCCAAATACAATAGAATCTTTTTACTTTTAGGAGCTGCCAGTGTAGCTAGCGGAATGAGCAGTTATATAGACGCTTTGTTTGAGAAAAAAATTGCTTTAACAATTGCAAGCTGGTTTTCCATCGATGTGCCTTATCTCACACACACGCCAGATGTTCTGGCTCTAGCAATCATTGTACTTCTTACAAGTAAGTACTAAACTCAGCAATACTTTTTTATTCAAATAGCTCTTAAAAGAACTAAAAAGTGTTTCACAAAATATTAGTAGTACAAGGAATGTCTTTCATGTTGTTAAAAATAACATTTTGCAATGGTTTATCACTTCTCGTGCACTGGGTGAAAGAAGAAGAAGTGAAGTGAAGTGAAAATATTCCAAAATAAACATATAATACAAATTACACAATGTGTACACATATTTTAAAACAATAATGGTTCATGTTATAGGTTCGGAGTTTCTTTTAACTTTCTGGATATTTTGTACTCGATATCCGAATTTGGCCAATTTATACCCACAACGCATTGTGAATTTTGTTTATTTCTCACAGTGCGTTTCGGGTATTTTTTACGTGCACAGATCGAGTTGTGGATAAATTACAATGACCCACAATGCGAAACTACGAACTCCGTCGGAAACACATGTCGAATTTCGCCTTATTGCCAATATAAATACCCACAAAGGGCTGACCACTTGGTTGATATTTTTTGTCTAGTAGGTGCCTCATATATCTTGCAACGTGATAACGGCCGTGAGTTCGCTTATTGTAGAGCTGACTACTATATGGCGTGGTCTGAAAATAGTTTACGGTCGACCAAGATACTCATAAAGTCAAGGCTCTGTCTTCTTCTTAACGTGCCCTATCAAGTCCCCTTGACGTTGGCAATTAACATGGCGAAACTGTCTCTGTTTTGAGCTATTCTAAAGAGTTGCTCAGCTTTCCTCATTCCTGTCCACTCCCTGATATTCTTCAACGAA
The DNA here is from genome assembly GCF_040954645.1 of Diabrotica undecimpunctata. Taxonomy (NCBI): domain Eukaryota; kingdom Metazoa; phylum Arthropoda; class Insecta; order Coleoptera; family Chrysomelidae; genus Diabrotica; species Diabrotica undecimpunctata. Next base: position 4,515,494 of record NC_092807.1, on the reverse strand, counting down.
GAGGACTGCTTTCTACCAATTCCTCTGCGTCCTTCGATTTTACCCATCATAATAAGTTGAAGAATATTATATCGGTCTCCCTTTACTACGTGTCCAAAATAGGCCATCTTTCTATATTTGATGTTATCAAGCAGCTCGCGAGCAGCATTTGCTCTCTCAAGGACTGCCACATTTGTCAGCATAGCCGTCCATGGAATTTTTAGTATACATCTGTGCAGCCACATTTCAAAGGCCTCCAGACGATTAATGATGGATATTTTTAATGTCCATGCTTCGACACCGTATAAGAGGACTGACCAAATGTAGCATTTAACCATGCGCTTTCGAAGTTGAAGTTGCAAGTTATCATTACAGAAGAATGACTTCATTTTTAAAAATGTCGTTCGGGCTATCTCGATTCTACGTTTTATCTCTTGATCTGGATCTAGTTGTTCAGTAATATGGCAACCAAGATAATTAAAACTGGACACTCTTTGAATTATATGATCATCAACATAGAATCGTGCATCTTGATGTGCTAAACGGCTAAACACCGTGTGTTTTGTTTTTGAACAGTTTATGTTTAGGCCAAACTCTCTTCCCACTGTATCAATGGTACTGTATCAAGGCTCTGTAGAGAGGGCTAATCAAGATGTCCGGAATATGTTGATTAACTGGGTAAACGATAATAATAATACAAAATAGTCCGTAGGGTTGAGATTTATACAGTCCAAGAAAAACAGATCTTTTCATAGAGGAATTGGTAGAAGCCCTTATGAAGCCATGTTTGGCAGCAAACAAACAAATGGTTTAGAAGATGCAAACCTTCCGAAAGATGTTCTTGATAAACTACAAAATGAAGAAGACTTGGAAGAATTAATAAATAGCATGGAAAACAAACATGGTGATTATTTAAAAAATGGAGAAGAAAGTAACAATGTAAAACCCTGCCAAGAGAATTTAGACTCAAGACAAATATATGATTAAACCTTTAGAAATCCTGGACAATAATAACCTGATTAAAAACAATAAAGATTCACCCTATATACAAGAAGGCAAAGTTGACGGCAATTTCAATGATGATCAGTTAACCCAAAGAAGTAAGAGAATATTGAATGAGAGAGAAGAATCACATAAAATGATGAGAGTTCAGGCATTCAAATAAAAGATTTGCTCCTTTAAAAAAAGGGACTAATCTCTTCAGTCGAGAGCCGGATGTTGATAGAGGTTAACTCCAAGAAATGTATTAGCCATTGTTTCTGAAATTAATAATGATGGTATATACTTAAATACTTATACTTAAATGAACTCTTTCAAACCGATTAGCAATTCATGTTTAAATCAAATGATATTAGTAGTAAGAAAATACCCTTGAGAACTGCAGCAAATATGCCATCCAAAGGTTCTGGTCAAGGTTTTCTCAGATGCAACTGTGAAAGGTTTTGTGGCGACAAGAAATGTTCCTGTAAACAAAGGAACAAACAATGTAATTCAAAGTGTCATAGATCGGTGACATTCAAAAATAAATGAAATTTGGTTCTAACAATTTTTGTGTTTAAAACTTATTTTTATCTGTATTTTTTAAATAAAATTAGAAGTTTCGTTATGTGGGTAAATGAATTTTTATTTACATCATTTAGCATCATTTACATATTTTATAGCCATCATTTTTATTAACGTACTAGCGGACCCGACACACTTCGTTCTGTCAAATAGATTTGGAATATGGCAGTTTATTTCTTTAATTCTTCTGAACAGAACCGTCACTATGATGATAGGGCGGTGTGTGAGGGTCAGCTCTGGTGACCTAAGTATCTTCGCTTCCACGAACTTTGGCCACCCTTTTGGACCCACCAAAAACCCCGACTGGGATGTTTGCCAGAGGGCTTCAAACTAAGAGGGGAACTTAAGGTTCAAACCTGATTGAAAAATAATCTAAAGGGATAGTGGGAACCTAAAGGTGACAAATATTTATAAAGTGGGTGCTTTAATGACAAAACATAGAGATAATTAACTATTTATTATTATTATTATTAACATAAGGTTAATAACCGATGTAATAAAGAATAATGAAATAAAACGTATATAAGTATTTTCAGTAATCGCTTTATTGTAAATCAAGTGAATCATAATTATTAATACAAATCTGTTTTATTTTTATTGTAGTGCTTTATGATATACAATGTTTTTTGTTTGATTACCTGGTGAATATACAAACAAATCTGATGGTCTTCCAACACGGGAACAGGCAACATACAATTGACCATGTGAGAAACATGGGTTTTCTAGATTAATACCACAAACACCTAATGATTGCCTCTGGGACTTATGGTAATAGCAAAAGTAAGCGCACTGGAAACTGTAGTCGTTTAAATTCAAATAGTACATCAGTCGGAATCATTGGGATGCGTGGTATCAAAACGTCTTCTCCTTTACACTTACTTTTCAGTATAATTGCTTCTATCAACGTTGTTCAATAATTTTTTATCGCTAACCGTGTGCCGTTGCAAAGACGCGGTTGGTTGATATTTCTCAACATTATAACTACCGATCCAACCTTTAATTCAAGATTGTGAGGTGGCAATCCTGGTAAATCCAGCGAGTTTAAAAATTCAGGCGGATAGTTGACGACATCATCTTGGTTAGTAGCCGAATCAACTGATTTATATATCCTCAATTCGCCTGTACTGTAATTTGTTCTTGAATTTTGAAATTTAATTCATTTACATCTATGTTTTTTGCAGCCAATATAGCCCGTTCGCTAAACCAATCATGGTTTCTCTAATTTTGAGCAACATCTGAAAACACCTTTTGAATAAGTGCATCTTTTGATCGAGTTAACTGACAAAAACTTTGAGAAAAGTTAATGCAACCAGTCAAGGTGTCTATAGGAAATTTGCCATTACCAATGCCAATGAGTTGTTTAAAGAATATGTCTCCAGATTGGTCATTTTGCAACTCGATACGCATATTCTTGCTTAAGTGTAATACCTTGACCTGTTTCAATAAATTGGAGGACTTTAAACATGCATTGAGTTCATCAGCTGGCGTTGATCTTGGAATCACTGGCAATATTTGACGAAAATCTCCTGCTAATAAAATCATTGCACCACCAAATGGGTTATGATTGCTCCGTAGATCTTGTAAAGTTCTATCTAAAGCCTCCAAAGATTTTTTATGTGCCATCATGCATTCATCCCAAACAATCAATTCACATTGCTGCAAAACCTTTGCCATTGCAGAGTTCTTCGAAATGTTGCAGTTTCGTTGCTTTGCATGTTTAATGGCAATTTTAGTGCTGAATGGGCTGTTCGACCACCTTCAATCAAAGTTGCAATTCCCGACGAAGCGAGTGCAAGTGCAATTTTATTTTGTGAGCGAATTGTTGCTAATATCAATGAAATCAAAACAGTTTTTCCTGTACCACCAAGTGCATCTAAGAAGTAAATCCCCTCAATTTTATCATTTGTTACTTTCATAACTATATTAAATACTTCTGTTGTTCATTCAATAGTGGCAAATTTTTTTGAACTAATTCTTTCAAAGTGTTGAGATCATACAGTTTTTCTCGGTGCAACTCTTGGATGGACGCCCCAAACGTCGTCATTTTAAAGCATTTGTTATATTGTTGGATATTTGACAAAAAGTGTATGGAATCTGGTCCTATTCCTGAAACCAATGAGTACAATGGCTCTGGTGGTGGATACAATGGTATCAATTTCACTTTCCCATTTGCGCAACACAATCCATTGGCTTAATTTTTGTATTTCAATGCCTTACAATTAGAGCAAAGCAAGTTCATAGATCCAATAGTAACACATTGGTAGCTACTATAATCAATTGACAAATCGTAATTGAAAGCAGCTCGATTCAAACTCGCACGATTATTAGTTGAATCTCTCGCTCTCGCTTTGTGCAGCGACAATAAAGAGCAAATTGACTCTTCGACGTTAGGAACACACCTACAATATTTAGACAACAGTGTGTGCTTGTAATTTAATATAAACTTTATTGAATAGCAATAAAGTTCAAATTGACTCTACATAAAGACTCGCCGTAAAAATCATCCTTAGACTTCAAGGAACATTTTAAAAAAAGAATTGTTAAGATTGGTCCATGCGTTGTTGAGTTATGCGCTTACCAACACATTTTGCGATTCATTTTTATATTATAGATTTTTTTACATTTTTTAAATTAGAAGTTTCGCTTTGTAGGCTTTGTATTGCCCATAACACGAAAAATCGTCATGTGTGTCCGAAGGTCCTCCTATTGTCGCATTGAGAGTCTTCGCATTATATCCACAACGTATTTCACGTCAAAAATAACCGTAACGCGATGTGAGAAATAAACGAAATTCACAACGCATTGTGGGTATAAATTTCGGTTAATGGCCTAATTCCTTTATTGAGTAGAACAGATACACAGTTCAGGTGTTTTCGCTTTTTGGAAATGAACCTTCTGAAAGAACAAATCGAAAGCTAGGGATAACGTTATTTGTGGGAAATTATTTGAATTTGCCTTTTCACGTTCTTTTTTAGTCTTTACTTACAATGATAAGACAGGAAATCTTTTGAAGACTCTAACAACATAGTGATAACATTCTTGCACAATGGCATATTACTGAGATTTAGATATCGTTTGTAAAAACTTAAAAGATACTCTTGACATTACACAAAAGAAATTTTTTTATTAAATTTTATGTATTTTTTTTTTAGTTCTTCTATCTGTTGGTATGAAAGAATCTTCTATGTTCAATAATATTTGCACTGTCTTGAATCTACTGACGATATTTACTGTCATTGTGGCGTGTGCTTTAAAAGGTAAGAAATATATTAATTTTTGTAGTTATAATATGATTTATAGTGAATCATAGTTAATATTATTTTCTTTTTACCATCCTTACTAGTAAAGTCCTAACAACATTTTTGCTTATAATTCAGTAACATTGCCGTATATATAAAGGTAATTTATGTAGTGGAAGAAAGTAGATCTGATAAAAAATTTTTACAGTGTACATACTCTGATAATATTAAAACCCTAACCTTTTTTAGCTGATATCAAAAACTGGGCAATTTCTAAAGAAAGTATCAAACCTGAGCATAAAGAACAAGCAGGAGGAGGAGGATTCTTCCCGTTCGGGATTGCAGGAGTAATAGCAGGAACACCCAATTGCTTTTTTGGCTTCACTGGATTCGATGCTCCTGCCGCTTGCAGCGACGAAGCCAAAAACCCTAAAAGAAACATCCCCCTCGCCATACTGATCTCGTTGCTACTCGTTTTCGTCGTCTACTTTAGCATTTCGACGGTTTTAACGCTGGCATGGCCTTATTATCTGCAGGTTAGGTAAATATTTTTATTTAAATGCGGCACGTCGGTCTTTGATTCTTTTCGAAATGAAACTAGCAAATATTTGCGGCAGAGAAATTATAAATTACAATTTGAAATCAAGAACAAATTTATAAACCTTAAAACTCTTCATAAATACACAATAGGAGATCTATTATGTACCTATTTGTTGTAAAAAGAAACTAAAAAATCAAAAAAAAAGCAAAAATTTCTATTTTATAAAAAAAATGTTATATTTAACCTTTTAGAGTTAACGTGCGGACTGTGAGGCCGCTTGTCGAATTATTTCTTGATTTCTGACGATTAATTAGGATCTCAGTCGTGGAGTGCTCTCTAGCTTCAAGTGAGGTGATACCTTATTTAGTACAGTTGTAAGAGTTGTGTAGTGCATTTATTTCCGCTGTTATATTGAACTGCGGAACGTGAGTCCGCACGTTATACAAGTTGTCACAAATCTTCAGGTAAGATTAAATTTAAAAATATTTTATTTCAAGTAAAGAGTAAATAAAAAATATTTGTGTAATTTAAAATAGGGAGTGATCTACTGGTTATGTTTTCTGTATAATTGATTGATATAAACTTATTTTTTTACAGATTTTTCTAATAATGAGTTTTGAAAAGCAACACGCTTATCTTGAAAAGCTTCATGCGGAATTTCTGTCTGATTCTGAATCAGAAGTTGAACCTGACGATGACGATGCTAGTTTAGAAGGAGATTTCCTTCCGTTTAGAAGGAGATAGAAATTGAACAGCGAATCTCAGAAGTCTTGGATGTTCCACAAAGAGTGCCGCATTTCATTGGTAAGGATGGAACAACTAAATGAAAGAAACATTTAGTAAACCGCCGAATACGAACTCGCAGTGACAATTTAATGAAGGTAAAAATTTCTGGAGTAACTAGGGAAGTACGACATATGAAAAGCGCATCAAAGATTTGGAGTTGTTTTTTTACTGAAGAGATTTTGCAAACCATGGTAGACAATACGAATATCTTTATTGAACTGTGTTCTTACAATCTCAGTAATAAATCTGCAAAGAAAACAGATATTTTAGAACTTAGGGCACTATTGGGTCTTTTATATATAGCTGGGGTAACCAAAAATAACCACAGAAATGCAGAAGATCTCTTTAGGACAAACGACTCACCGCCAGAGATTTTTAAATTGACAATGTCCCTTGCACGGTCCAAGTTTTTGCTCAGACACATCCGTTTTAATGATAAACGAACACGATTAGAGAGGCAAAAATATGACAAATTGGCAGCTGTGAGAGAATTCTTTGATTCGTTTAATTCAAATTTACCTAAACATTTTTCATTATCAGCATATACAACGGTAGACGAAAAACTGGAAGCTTTTCGTGGCAGGTGTGGCTTTAGGGTATATATGCCCAATAAACCTAATAAATACGGCATAAAAATATATGCATTAGTAGACGCAAAGTTTCCTTATACCGCAAATCTAGAGGTGTACGTTAGACAACAGCCACCTGGCCCATATAAAGTTGATACGAGCAATATTTCCCTCGATCCTCGCCTCTGCAGTCCTATATCTGGTTCTCACAGAAATATAACAATGGACAATTTTTTTACGAGCCTCAGCTTGGCCGATCTTCTTTTGAACGAACATCATCTGACTATGATAGGCACTATGAGAAAAAACAAAAGAGAGCTTCCACTTCAATTTACTGATCCTAAGAGACCAGAAAAAACAAGTATGTTTGGTTTTAGAGAAAAATGTACGATTGTGTCATGTATACCCAGAAAAAACAAAAACGTTATTTTACTCTCAACGATGCACCACGACGATTTGCTAGACGAATTAACGGGCAATTTAGTTGATAAAATGTGTACCGCCTACAATTGCGCTCGAGCCACTCGCAGATGGTTTTTGGTTATTTTTTATTCTGCAATGAATGTAGCTGGTATCAATTCATTTGTAATAAATAAATATAAATCTAATGAGATAGCTAAAACGCATAGAAGATATTTTCTAGCAGCTCTTGGTATGGAACTAGTAAACGATCATCTACAACGTCGATGTTTGAATAAACGTATTCCTAGATCAATTAGGTCAAGAATAAAAGAAAATTGCCATATTGAAGAAGAAATTGTTCCAGCCCCAAATCCACAACCTAATTGTCGAGGTCGTTGTTTTTACTGTAGTAGACAAAAAATAGGCCAACCAGATATACCTGTCAAAAATGCCTAAAGTTTGTATGCTTAGAACACGCAAAATGCATTTGCTCCGACTGCCTACAAGATGGTATTTCCGAAGAGAGCAGCGAAGATTGACTTATTTTCAAGTTATAAATTCATTCATGTATTTACTTTACGCAGCTCAAACATTTGTTTTTTATTTAGTCTTTGTTTAATTTCTTAGAAATAAATGTTTTTTATTTGATAAATTAGTGTTTTTGTGTTTTATAGTACTCAAAATGAGAAAAAGATATATCTGTTAACTTTTATTTTCAAAGCATGAGTTTAAATACAAATTACAATAAATTTGTATGTACATGTTTTTTTTTGTCTATTTTAATTATAATTTAAAGAATCGACCAGTTCTCAGACCGTTTTTCTGAAAATATTTCTTTTTTGGACCTTTTCTAGATTTGCGGACTGCTAGTCCGACGTTATACTTTATGTACCATCATGTCACGTTATCGCTGAAAGGTTAACTTATGGTATCTCGGCTCGGTTTAAATATTTCGATTTTGTATTTTGACACTATATACTATGGACATTTCCGCAAAAAACGAGGTGTGTCCGAACTCTTCATTTTTATTACAAACAAAATGACGATTTTTAAAAAAAAATCGTATTCTACTCGTCCGATATTTTTTTCTAATTAAAAATTTATGGTATAAATGTTTAAATCTTCCTTTTTATTAAAATCTACATTAAAATGTAATATTTAAAGTTTTTTGAACAGTTTCAGATTTCCAGATTGAATGATCAAATAGTTATAGCAATTTTTATCGACGCGCTACCTCGTTTATTTAAAGTATACGTGACATTAGAAACTACTATTACATCTAATAGTACTATTAATAAGAATATATTGTCTACTAAAAAATTTATCAAAGTGGGGAAGAAATATTAAAACCGAGTCCCATATATCAAAACCGGTCTTATAAAGGTCTTGTATATATTGAGCTTTACTGCACGTTTTATATTTTAATTTTTTAAATGTTTCTGGAGACAGTGAACAGTTCTGTTTACTATTGCTATGCGTCTTTTTATTTCGTCGCTTGTCGTGTTTGTTGCGTTTACTAGCGATCCAAGATATGTGAATTCTTTGACTTGCTCAAAGGTATTTTTGTAAATTTGAATTCTCTGTTAAATATTTCGGGGGTTTTTAGAAACCAACATATATTTGGTTTTTTCCTCGTTTACCACAAGTCCTAATTCACTTGCTGCGTCCGCAAGCCTTGTAAAACACTGCACCATGTCTCTCATACTTCTGCCCTCTATAACTATATCGTCAGCGAATGCCATCTATTAAAAATAGTTTCATTCATTCTAATATTCAATTGTCTGATTGCCTTTTTCAAGGCAATATTAAAGAGGAGACACGCCAGCGCGTCGCCCTGTCTTACATTGCCGAAGATTTTATACGCAGATGCTATCAAAGTAATGCCTTTATAGTTCTTACACTCCAGTTGATCACCATTTTTATGCAACGGGCATATCATTCCCTTTAGCTACTCCTAGGTACCAATACATTCTGCCATCTAAGTGCTATTAGTTTATAGACATATATCTAAATCTAAATTTATTGACTACCGTTAAATCATTCCAGCGTTATTGAAATTAGAGAAAAAGTTCCTACTACTAGTTACATATTTCTTAAGTTTTCTCGGGAAAAAAATATCGACATAAATCTTTGGTCATATTGTTTATAATTGTAGTACAGCAATCACATTTTATTCAACCAGTCTATAAATCTAACTTTTTTTTACTTTCTAGAACGAGAATGCGCCATTCTCATACGTCTTTGAACAGTTCGGATGGATCGAGGTAAAATGGATAGTGACGATCGGGGCCATTTTTGCTCTATCTTCAAGCGCTTTCGGATCAGTGTACTTTACTCCAAGAGTGGTTTACGCCATGGCAGATGATGGACTGATCTTCAAATTTTTAGCCAACGTTCATCCGGTCACGAAGACTCCGTTAATCTCGACTATTTTATCTGGAGTGATTTCAGGTATGTAATATGAGATTATCAAATACTTTTTCTCTGTTTGTAACGTAAGTAAACTATTCACTTGAGTACACAAACAATCTAGGCCTTTCTGCTCGGGTCGGAAACAGGTTGGGTGTGTTTTTTCTAAATTCATATATAATCTGTTTGTATGATCTTTAAAATTAAAATGAATTGGGCGCCATTCCTTAATAGTTTACCCTCGTAAGGAAACGAGCTCAGACAAAGAAATAAAATGAAAAATTTAAATTTTCATATTAGATAGATGGCATGAGCAACATTGATTTGAATATTTACTAAAAATTATAATAATCAATTTTGAAACTTAATTTGAAACTTTTGAAACATTTAAATATTTACAGGATATTTTTACTAAAAATAACTAACTGAATTACTGAACAATTTTAGTCTACAAATCTTAAAAACCAACTGCTTATCTAAGAATTTTTTTATTGGTCCTTCTTAAGGTTTCTTTAAAACAGTGTTAATTCGAATAATTTTATCCTTTTGAACCTTCGTCCAGTCTTATCATAAATCTCAATATTATCAAAAAGCTGTAATGTCACTTCATTGCGGTGGAAGTGAAGATTATTGAAGACCATTTGTCGTAGAAAAATTTTTCACTATTTATTTTCAATTGGCTGATAGGCCGAACTTCGTACCGCTTTAGAATTAAATAATGCTTCAAAGTTCAATAAGCTCCTCCTTCGAGTCTGTTAAGTCACAAAAATCTCTAGGTAATGAAATGAATCTGTGCGAAGTGTCAACAGTGACTTTACCATTACTAATATCTAACAACTGCTTCGAAATCACAATTTCACTTTGATCTTGTTGCAACAGAGTAAACCGTTGAATTTAATTAAATTGTTATTTAAAGAATACTCTAATCCATACTACTCATCTCAAAATATATAAGAATCATTAGATATAGCTAGTTTAGCTGGCGCAAATGATGAAGAAATAGAGTTTTTACTTATGAATATTATAGGTATAACATAAAACCATAATCATGAAGATCTACTAATTGGGAATATTAATATTACTAAAAATAATATTTATTAATTACACTGATGGGGGCTGATGGCATTAAGAAGATCGGAGGATACAACTGGAAGCAAGTGGCGCAAAATAGAAAACACTGGATTGATTTGGGGGAGGCCTATGTCCAAAGTTGGATTACTTAAAGCTAAAGAAGAAGAAGAAGAATATTTATCAAACAAAACAGAACAACGTATTTGATCAAATATCTATTTTTATTTATTTATTTTATCGCGCCATCTATTAGTGATATTGCGATTTAAAATGACAAAAAAACTGTTTATTTTGTTATTTTTATTTCCGTACAATGTTTTAAAAATTATCTTTTACAGAAATCTTCTCCTGATAATAACAAATACAACAAAAAAGAATTATCTAATGTGGTGTAGTGATTCTGAAGTGATGCCCCTACAAACATTTCGCGATTCATTTATAATCATATAGATATCTTTTATATTTTTTTATTTTTAGGATTGATGGCGACATTTCTAGACTTAAATGCTTTGATGGACTTAATGACTATCGGTGCTTTCTTCTCTTATGTGATAGTCGCTGCATCAGTTATAGTATTAAGGTAAGTTAAAACATTCAAAAAACTTCAACAATTTTTTTATCGTAATTACCATTGGGAAAAATGGTCCTCCGAAAAGGGGGTTGGTGAACAAGGTTAGCAGCCTACTTACTGTCAAAAAAATCAATGCTCAGAGAACCGAACAGAAGCCTCGGAATTGGACGGATACACAGATGACGAACCACGCAAGAAAAAGGACAAAGAGACCAAATAATCTACGAATTGGTACTTGGAACATCGCATCATGGAACAAACGAGAACAGGAAGTTGTGCAGGAATTGGAGCTCCATAAAATTGCTATATGTGCCCTGAATGAAACAAAAAAGAAAGGGAAAGGAAGTGCCAATAGAAACAAATTTATATTCCTGTACAGCGGAGTAGATAAAAGCAAACGAGCTCAGGCAGGAGTAGGCCTCTTAATGCACAATAAATATAGTAACAATATTCAAGAAATAAGATACATCAACGAACACATGATGCTGGTTTGCCTTAAACTTCACCAGACGATACTTAATATTATCCCCGTGTATGCACCGGATAACAGCAAAAACAAGGAAGACCAAGATGCTTTTTATAGACAGCTCCAAGATTTACTGGACACGACAATAGCCGGTAGTAAAACAATTATTCTCGGCGACCTAAACGCCAGAGTAGGCAACATACCTGTGGCTGGAGTTACACAAAGATTTAACGAAGAAACGCACAACGACAACGGAGAAAGACTTCTAGAACTTTGTACTTTGAACAACACATACTTTGACCACCCAATACAACATAAGATCACCTGGTCAGATACAAAAGGACGTAACTCTATGATTGACTACATTATAACAAACAGAAAAATACACCCCAAGAATATAATAGATGTGCGCACTCTATCTTCCGCCAATGTAGGATCCGACCATGGCCTGGTACTAGGAAAAATAAATATAACAATAACCACACAAGGCAAGTGAAATAAATAAAAAAGTAGAAGAAAAGTAAAACATAGAAAGCTTAGAAGAAGAAGGGACACAAAACTTGTATAGAAACAGACTAAGAGAAAAGCTAAACAGCCATAACCTAGAGACTAAAAAGAATATAGAAGAAACCTGGAAAATTATTAAAAAATGTATCCTACAAGCAGCGGAAGAAGCTTTAGGTAAAAGAAAAGTTAGCAGAAATAAACGGGAATACAAAATGCCATGGTACGACGAAAGGGTGAACGCACTAGCAAATGAAAAGAAACAAGATTTCCTAACATACAAAGGCGTGAAGACACCAGAGGCACGAGAAGACTGCGTGAGAATCAGGACTAGAGTAAACCAAGAAATAGATAACATCAAAAACTACGAAGTATCGGACGACCGCGCAAAAGATAGATGCCAACAACCTTCCATAGATGTATTAATCCGCCAATGAACAAACAGAATTGCTTATAAAGACGATAAGAAGAAGAATCAGATCTTTTGTTGTGTTTTTCTCTTTCTACATTTACTTTTACACCTTCAGTTATTTATTTTTGAGCATTTTTTGAATAGACAATACCTAAAGAGGACAAAATGCAATCTGCCGTATTCCTGTTTTTGATTTCAATTTCATCGAATAGCATGCCTTCTATTTTGATATCCACTTTTTGTTACTAATATATATTTTGGATTATTCTGATATCTTTTTTTCTATTCCATTTTATTTAAGAGTTCTATTAAGATGTTAAAGCTAACACGAAGACGTTGACTAAATATATGCAACATGATTTGGATGGCAGTAAAGGGCCTGATGAGTAGTGCGAATCAACATTTATCCCTACCCATAAGAAAGGATCACTAACCGTATGCAGCAATTACATAACCATTGTTCTTACCCCTTATGTAAGCAAATCCGACAAACAAATACATGTAATCATTGAATATCTAAAGAAGTTTCTATTCCTAGACATAACCGAAGAACAATGCGAATTCAGTAGATACTGAACATCAGACAAATAATAGAAAAAGCTGAGAACACAATTTAATCCAGTAAAATAAGACAAAAAAGGGGGCAAACCTCGGAATGAAAGATAATAAGCTGAAAATGTGCATACGTCTTTATTTTGATGGTATAAAACTTACCTTAAAAGTCTCATATAATCACGTGTCCGCGACTTATTAGGTCTTATAGGTTATATACCTATAAGATATTAAAGGTCAAAGGTCACGAAAATGAGTTTTCTGCAAATATCTCGTTTCACTTACACTTTATGACATTTAAGGTGGTAAGAAAAATTGTAGAATGGAAAATTCTCTTCAATTTTTGTCTCAGGTACTTTTATGTACCTTCAACCCTTCTTAAGATAGAGCACAAAGAATGGGGGACCGCTTACGTGTGTATACGGCAACGCGAAGTCAGCCAGTAGGATTCAATAAATAATAAGTTATATAGTTAATTATTCACTTAAAATACTATTATTATCATTAAATTTTTATTATTTATTATTTAATAAACTATATTTATAGATATTAATTATAAAATATATATTTTTTATATATTTATTTTATTTTTAACAAACATACAATATTAAATAAAATACTTTTCGTCCATATTACTACGAATATTATATCTCGAAATACAAATCTCTTGTACGGCGGTTGCTTTTTACACGCGTTTAGTGGATGTGATTCGACTTCTGCGATTTATAGGAAAGGTAAAATATCGTTTATTAAAATGTTCGAAAAAAATCACCATTTACATCAGTCACCTCAACTATTTCAACAAAAAAACTGCTCTGTACAAGAATTATTTGAAAATGGAGTACGTATTTTCTTAGCAGCGTATAATGCTCCAACATCAGAAGACGATATAGACTCTTTTCGATACACCCAGTTCATCAAATCAACAAGACTCAGCAAACCAGTGCAGTTATCAAGTCTTCCACCTTTAAGTGTAGCAGCTCGTCAGCATATCATTCGTGTCTATTATCAGACCCAAATTTGGTTGGGAAATGATTTAGAACCCCAAGAATTCGGCTGGGTAATGCAAAATGAATTTCTGGAACCAATAACAACATTATTACCGCCAGCACCAGAAGAACTGCTGAATACAATATTTTGCAATTGCAAGAAAGGTTGTGGTTCTAATTGCGGATGCAGGAAATCAGGATTGCAATGTACTTTAATTTGTGGGCAGTGTAATGGACAATCATATCTAAACGCTTCATCAACTTCAGATGATTTCAATGAAGAAAGTGAATATGCACCTGATATTCTTGAATATTTTTATTCTGATACTTTAATAAACGAGAATGATGATGACGAATCCGATATTGAGAAGAAGAAGAAGAAGAAGAAGAAGACGATGAAGAAGAAAATTAATACAAAAATATTAACCATACATAATAAAAGAATATATATTAAATTTGTAACTTTAATAAATCGATTATTGGATTAATAAATAAATATATAATTTAAAAAAATAATAAATATGATTTTTTCAGTATTTAATTAAATATAAAAATGATTATTGTTGAATTCTGCACTTGATCTTAATTTATCGTATATACAGCTGTTAAAAATATCATTAAAGTTCATTTGAAATATTTCATTTAATATTGTATGTTTGTTAAAAATAAAATAAATATTATATAAAAAATATGTATTTTATAATTAATATCTATAAATATAGTTTATTAAATAATAAATAATAAAAATTTAATGATAATAATAGTATTTTAAGTGAATAATTAACTATATAACTTATTTATTGAATCCTACTGGCTGACTTCGCGTTACCGTATACACAGGTAAGCGGTCCCCCACTCTTTGCGCTCTATCTTAAGAAGGGTTGAAGGTACATAAAAGTACTTCAGACAAAAATTGAAGAGAATTTTCCATTCTACAATTTTTCTTACCACCTTAAATGTCATAAAGTGTAAGGGAAACGAGGTATTTGCAGAAAACTCATTTTCGTGACCTTTGACCTTAAATATCTTAAGTCGCGGACACGTGATTATATGAGACTTTTGAGGTAAATTTTATACCATCAAAATAAAGACGTATGCAAATTTTCAGCTTATTATCTTTCATTCCGAGGTTGCATCCTTATTTTACCGGACTAATATACCAATACTACTCTGTTTTCTAGGTTACACAAAGGCTTTCGATTCAGAGTAAAATGGGATCCTCTCTGTAATATATTGGTATATATGGGAATGAGGTTGCTTAAAAGCCGGCTCCATATGCATAATCATATTCGAATAAAAATGGAAAAAATCGTCCTCCAATAAAATGAAGTTCATGTCGACTTAACAGTCCTATTTTATTTAAAAATTTTTGATTATTTGTAGGTATGAAACCACATCGACTGTGATAGAGCCAGTATCAGACCAAACGTTTGCTGTATATCCGAAAAGAAAGTACTTCGGAAGCCTATTCAACATCAGCAAAAACAAGATTCCCAACAAGACATCCTCTGCAGTGACAAACGTCAGCACGCTTTTCTTCAGTAAGTAAACAAGGTATTTTGTGTTCATACGTGCTCATACAGTGAGTTATCGATATTTTAATCGTCTATAAAGACGTCCTTACGTTGTTCATAACTAGACTTCGGCAAATATGCAAATAAAAATGTAAAAAATATGCGCATAAATATGCACGTGTTTACCCGAAAATATGCAAATATTTTACAAAATATGCATACAAATAAATAAAAAAATCGTAAAATAGTAACAATTTTATTTAAAAAAAAAGTGTACATAACTAAATATTTCCTACTATTCATTAAGATTTACATTTATTTTAAGTAACTACATCATTTTTAAGTATGAATAAACTTATTTAGAATTATGGTAACAATAAATGACCAAGTGGTGTTCAAAATTTTCTAACAAAAACTTGTGGCTTCTGTCTGAGTACATATATTTATATATGGAAAAACTTCGTTCAACATCAACTGATGTAACGGGAGCATTTTTCAAACTAACCAAAACATTTGGTTCTAAATTAATTGTTTCCGAAATATTTCCAGCTAGAACACTGACTACTTCAGAAAGAATATGGTAACCTTTATTTTTTTCCAATATTTCCAATATTACCTCTAACGTTCCGACAACATGACGCAAATTCTTTTATTAATGCTGTACTTTCGAACAATGACAGTTTTGGTGATTCTAACTGAGTAATTGTTTTTTGAACAAAACTAAAATTTGATTTTATAAATGAAAGTTCTTGTTGAAGCAAGTTACTCTGAAAAGTTTGTTTAGAATCCAAAAGAGATTGGGAATTAAATGGGATTGGAAATGAGAATTGGATTAAAAATTAGCTGCTTCTAACCATGTTCCCCATCGCGTTAAAATAGGTTGTGGTGGAAGAGGAATGTTAGGTAGCATTTCTTTATAAAGTTGAATTCTTATAGGAGATTTAAGAAATACTTTTTTGACACTGGATATCATGGTATTTACAAGAGGAAACTTTTTTCGTATTTCCTCTGCAACTCTGTTTAATCCATGCTCTACACAAGTAACATGTATTAAATCTGGGAAAAATATTTTTAAATTTTGTCCTGCTTTCACCATATAAGGAGCAGAATCCGATAAAACAAGCAGTAATTTATTAGAAGGAATAGTTGTCGGAAGAAAAAAAGTTGCTAATGTTTCTTGTATAAAATGCGAAATTGTTAAAGCATTTGTTTTCTCAAGTTGCTGGCATGAAATAAGATGAGATTTTGGTAAGGTATCTTCTTTAAGAACACCAATCAATAAATGAGCAATATACTTTCCTGAGGAATCAGTGGTTTCGTCTACAGATATGTAAAAATAATTATCTGCAATTTCTTCCTTAATATTAATTAACACCGACGAGTATAGCCCGTTCACATTATTTGTTCTTAGAAACCGATCACTTGGAACATTAAGTTTGCAATATTTTTTTAGAAACGAACTAAAATTTACATTTGCTAATTTTGAAAGCGGTATGTTTGCAGACACTAATGCGCGACACAAGTCTTCATTAAAAGTTTCTTGCTCATCTAATTTTTTTGAAGTAGATTGGAAACATTTAGCCATTGAAGTTTGATGTTTTTCTCCTATTTTTCCTTTTTTTGCAATGTGTGAAGCAGTTCTCACATGTTGGTCTATCTGAAATTTCTTCTCACATGCTATCTATAAATAAAAATAAAAACCTTTATTTTAACCCAACCTTTAAAATATAAAAATATACAAGGTGTTTTTGGTTAATCAAATAACTGGTTTGGAAAAAAAAACACTCGCTAAGTGTTTTAAATGCGGTATTAATCCACAAATTAGTTTTTGTTACTAACCATTAGTACATCATATAACTTAACTGTAATTTCAAGTAAATACGTTTATTGGTTTTAAAGTTATTGTTGTTATTAACTAAAAGAATTTAATTTTTTTAATTTTAACACCCTGTATCTCGAAAAGTAAATAAGTTTGACCCCTCATTAACTATATCGTTTTGTTCAATTTTTCGAGAAGTATCTACAGTCAAACGTTGTAAGTGTCATTTGGAAACACCCTGTATGTATGAAATATTAGATATTTAATAGAAAATATTAGATACTTACAATTTTGCCACAGACTGAACAGTAGATTTTTCCCATATCCATAGACAGCTCTTTATAAGGTTTAATCCAAGTTGAAGCACTGGTTGTTTTAGGCATTATAAAATCACAATCTTCCTTTTTGTTACGCACAACGAGTGTTTACGCTTTGAATATCAAAACAAAAATGATTTACAAATCTGAGCATCAAATTAGAAATGTTTAGGTACCTAATTCAATAAACTGGGAGATTTTGGAAAATCCCTAAATTAGGAACAAAACTATTAGCCGTTTACCTGCTGTTAAGATACAATAAATTGTAGATAGATTTGGGGATTAGATCATAAAATGCAAATGAGCGAACCCTTAGCGATTATCCAATAACTGAATGCCTCAGTGACCGAGACTTTCTAAGAATGTTGAGGGCTACTTAAATTGATCTTCTTTGAAATTGTAAATGTTTTGTACCTGTAGAGATTACGTACTTAGATCATTTCTTGATTAAAATGACTACAAAATTTTATACAAGAATTGAAATAAATTGGTATGTTTAAAAATTTTCAAATACAGTATAAAAATCTGAACTTTTATGCACTTTATGCAAACTTTTATACAAATATGCCAAAATATGAAATATTTGCATAAAATATGCACAATATGCAAAATATGCAATATGCATATTTGCCGAAGTCTATTCATAACATTTTTCACGATTAATAGCCCAGTCAAATAAAATTGTAATACATGTAAAAAGTAAAGTAATTCGTTTCAGAACGAATCCTTAAAAAAATTTAAGTTTTGGTACAAATATATGGATTTATGTCAAAAGAATCAGTTTAAAATAACGGACTCATTGTTTAAACAATGATTTTATAGCCGAAAAATCGTCGAAAATCATTATTTTTAATTTTTTTCAATACTTCTTTCCTAATTTGCAGTTTTCAGTTTTGTTTTCTTGAAAGGTGATGAAAAAACGATTCACTTGAAGCCTTCTAAAATTAATTTAGTTAATAATTTATTTAAACAATTGCGAAAAACTGAAAAAACTTGTAGGAGCAATAAACATAAAAAATATATATAAATAATAACAAAAGTTACATAAAAATATGTCTTTTAATACCCTTAAAGTGGGGATACATAAATTTTTGTTAAAAAATATTTATTTATTTAAAAGTCATTCCAATTGTTTATTAGAAAGTTGTTTATTTGATAATTTTTCGACTGTTCTAACAACCACTCAAATTTCGTCATTTTGTGTCATGTGGAACAATTTCACCCAATCATGTCAACATTAGACTGATAATTGCATTCAGTGCAATTTTCAATCCCTATGACAACACGATCGAGTTTGACAACTTCATCCAAATAAATTTCAAAATGTCACGTTTCGGCAATGAGAATGTTCAAAGTATAAATGAGCTAATCAAAGAAAAAATTCCCAGAAATACAACCTACAGTCACAAATATATTTGGGGAATATTCATGGAATTTTGCTGCGAACGAGAATATGAGTTGAATGAACATAGAAGCTTAGAAGAATTGGCGTTGATACTAAAAGATTGGTATAGATATATACAGGGTGAGTCATGAGGAACTTTACATACTGCTACCATATGTAGAGTCCCTCAGGGAGCATATCATGTGGCCACTAAAAAATGTCAACTCCTCTTCTTTATTAATTAACAGGGTGATTTGTGTAATTGACCATTTATTTCATTTTACTGTAGTGTTTATACGGCTCATTTGATTTTTTTAATTTTTGCATGATACAGTACACTACTATCAAGCATTCGACTGGTATTAGCTAAACTAAAAAATTCCAGGACTGGCTTTGGAAAAATTAATTTAGGGATTCGTATTAAATATTACACCCTGTATAATTTTTTTTTTAAATGCAATAAGTGATTTTCAAACTACATAAATAGCCAATGAAAACGACATATGCGACAATGTTGTCGCACTTTTATTAAATTTTTAGTGAACGATCAAATCTTACCAAAAATAGAACAACCATAATGAAGTATCAAATAATAAGGTACTTAATTAATTTAAACAAATGGTATAAATTTCAAACATTTTAATTGAAATGATAAACTGAGTCACTGCACAACAAAAAACAGTAACTACTAACAATAACGAAGAACAATTTAAAAAAAAAACTAAAAATATATACATAGTTATGATAAACCCATAAATTAGAACTGGAAAAAATACAATAATGGTAACAAAATAAAAATAATTCAAAATAGATTTTCGAAATGGAACCCTCCAGCCTGTACACATTTTTGTTGCCGAATTGTTAATTGACGTATTCAATTACGGATACTCTGGGGATCGGTTCTAATAGTATTACAACAATGTATAATTCTATCAATTAATTGTTGTCGGTTATTAATATCCACTATGTAAACTAGGTGCTTCAATCGTCCCCAAATATGGTAATCAACGGGATTGAAATCAGGGGATCTTGAAGGCCACGAAATAGGACCTGCACGTCCTATCCACCTGTTGGCATAAACATTATTGAGATGTTGTCTCACTGCCAGTAAAAAGTGTGGGGGTGCCCCATCATGCTGAAAATACATCCCTCGGATAGCAACGTTCGCGTTGGCAAGCAAATTCGGCAAAATATTTTGTAGAAAGTTCAAATAGACCTGCCCTGTTAAAGGACCATCAAAAAAGTGAGGACCTACTAATTGGTTATTTATGACACCAATCCACACGTTAACCGAAAACCTTAACTGAGAACGACGTTCTCGAATAGCATGGGGATTTTCTTTTGCCCACACATGTGAATTTCGTGAATTATTTATCCCGTCTCTGGTAAATTGGGCTTCATCTGTAAATAGTGTCCTGTATAGTGTTGGTCGATTATTGTTAATCCATCTACAAAATTCCAACCTATCGATCTCATCTCCAGCATGTAGTCGCTGAACCATTTGAATGTGATATGGGTATAGATTATTTTTTTGTAAGACTCTACTTACTTTTGATTGAGTAACATTGAGTTCTCGACTTACTTGTCTAGTGCTTATTGTAGGGTTCATAGTAACGGCGTCCATAATGTCATCTTCCTGCGCTTCACTTGTCTTCTACATGTCGCTCTGTTGTTCCACTAGGAAAAGTGCCATTTTCTCGCAAATAATTAAAAACTGACTAAAATGTTGGATGACTGGGAGTTCGACGATTAGGAAATCTTCTGCGATATTCTCTACTAGCAGCCCTACCATTCCCATTACAGAATCCATAAACAAATATTATGTCTGCATATTCTGTGGTCGAAAACTGATGTGGCATTTTGAACGAAAGTAACAAAAGCTCTACCAAAACTAACACAATGTACTTAACGTAGATATGACAGAAGAAATATGTATTCTTGTACACATAAATAACAATTGATAATGACAATAATGACAATGGGTATAAAATATCAAGAAACGTCAAACGGTCAACGCCAACCTTCATTTTAAACTTTTTTAGATTTATTTTTATTTAGTACAGTTGATGCAATGTATTATTATTTGACATAAAATTTTAATCATTTACAATCAACAAAAACTAACACATACAAGAGGTTTGACTTTTTAATCAATTTAATTTATTATTTATCGAAAATAATGCCCCAATACGATCTATGAGTAAAAATTTAAAATTGAAAAACAATTGATTCTATCGTAGAGATAATACAAAGTGACAGTAAAGATGTTAATTTTCTACGTATTAGATTATGTTGTAGGAACTCATTTTAATTAAAATGTTTGAAATTTATAACATTTGTTTAAATTAATACCTTATAATTTGATACTTCAATATGGTTGTTCTATTTTTGGTAAGATTTGATCGTTCACTAAAAATTTAATAAAAGTGCGACAACATTGTCGCATATGTCGTTTTCATTGGCTATTTATGTAGTTTGAAAATCACTTATTGCATTTTAAAAAAAAATTATACAGGGTGTAATATTTAATACGAATCCCTAAATTAATTTTTCCAAAGCCAGTCCTGGAATTTTTTAGGTTAGGTAATACCAGTCGAATGCTTGATAGTAGTGTACTGTATCATGCAAAAATTAAAAAAATCAAATGAGCCGTATAAACACTACAGTAAAATGAAATAAATGGTCAATTACACAAATCACCCTGTTAATTAATAAAGAAGAGGAGTTGACATTTTTTAGTGGCCACATGATATGCTCTCTGAGGGACTCTACATATGGTAGCAGTATGTAAAGTTCCTCATGACTCACCCTGTATACTCATAATGTTAACTTAAATTTTAATAATTGTACTTTCACTAACTGTACTTTTAATAAATAAATGTTTCGTTATGTTGAGTTATGATTTTTTTTTTTTTCGAAAAATTATCCGCCGAATATCCCTCGGACATTGATGAATGCCTCATAATTTCATGACAAATTTCTCAAGCTCGTTGCTTGGTAACAGCACTCAGCCTTCGGCTTCGTGCTGTTACCAAGGAACGAGCTTTCGATTGTCATGAAATTATCTCGTCTGTTATCAATGTTCTAGGGATATTACTACTGATAATGAAAAACGCTGTTGTTTCGGTCACCTTAGAACACTTTATAAAATCTTATTTTGTTCGTTTTTATCGTTTTGTTTACAAAACTTTAATTTTTTCAAGGATTTGTTCTGAATTGAATTACTTTACATTTAATTATCTGTTTATTGGACAATTCTTGTACAATTAAGGAATGTATATTTGCGAAATTATCAAAATAATATCAGAGTTTTAAGACTGTATTAGCAAACTTAGAGAGAAGTGCGAAAATACGTCCGTTCTTTACGGGAACAAAGAGGGAAGAGGCAGCGAGAGTTTTGTTTACTAGTCCAAAAATGTCTGTATATCTATAGGAATGGGATTAGAGTCAGGAGGAGGAATTATCACTAATCGTTGGATTAAATAAGTAAGTTCTTGAGTACTTAGGACATGTGATGAGATGACAAAAATGCGCATTATTACAACTTATTATGCTAGGCAAAATCCGAGGAAAGCGAAATGTGGGAAGACGAAGAATATCCTGGCGTAAGAACTTAAGGGAATGGTTTGAATGCAGTAGTGCAGAACTGTTTAGAGCGGCAGTCAACAGAGTCCGCATAGTCATGATGATTTCCAACCTTCGATAGAAGATGGAACTTAAAGAAGAAGAAGAAGTTCTGAGGATTGGTTTTTAATATTGAACTTAAGAATATAGGATTTGATGCAGCGAAAAATATAGTATTATAACCATACAAAAAAAGTATCTGCCAATGGAACTCAACATATAAAGCCGTAGTGATTTATCCCAAAGTATGAAAAAAAGTATTTTTTCAAGCACAAAAGTGTTTGGAGAATGTTTCTATTTTAATATAACAATACTAAAAACATTTAGTTCTCTCGTAGAGAATTAAATTATATCTTTACGTGATGCGCAGGGTATAAACCAGTGGACACTAAATAGAAAAAAAGAATGAAAAAATCACATCAGTATAATGACGGACATAAGAGTCGTTAAAATAACAAGGGACAAATTACCTAGAGATGAAGACCACGTAAGAGATGGAGTAACAATCTTCCATAGAGGCAACAACCCACCAATGAACAAGCAAAATTCTTTATATAAAGGAAGTAGAAAAAGAACTGTCATTTATGGACATTCAACTTGACTTTTTACGTGATTACATGATTGAACTAGTCGATAGCTCAACATCAAGGATAGGAAATCACATCATGTATTTTTAAATTAACAAAAAGATAACATAACTGATAAAGTAGAATTTTTTTATAATATAAACTCAACGGCTCATTCCCTTCCAGTTAGACAACCAGTATAGCAAATTCAGGCTACATAATATATTTCCATTTTCCTTTAGACTGAATAATCCACATGGTATATCATTTGTATAAGGAATTACCTGTAAACTCATTTCATAATTTGATTTAACATACTAATTCAATAATTGCACCAAAATAATCATTAGGAGAAATAAATAAAAATGATTGCGAGATATAGCGGCTTTGATAGAAAAGAAAATAAGTACTTATCAAACCCGATTAGTTTCACAAGACGAGGTATAGAGCACTTTATGCTCAGTTATAGAGAAATGAATAGAAGAGGAATTGATGTTGTACCTCTGTAATATTTTTTAACTTTAAACTTTTCGCTTCCAGGTGCGTTTAGTACAAGAATGAATTTAAGTGACAAACAGACTTCTTCTGCTCCTGAAAAGGCTGTCTATAAGGGTAGCTAAACCTCGACATAGACGCACATACAGATCGTCCAAAACAGACAACCATTCCGACAAATTATTTTTAGAAATTTTTGTAGGAAACTGAGACAAATGTTTATATATATATATATATATATATATATATATATATATATATATATATATATATATATACAAGGATTTCCACAGTTTTCACTGTATTCCTTCACTCAACCGTTTTTTCCAATTTTTCCTGTTTAGCCAGTCCCCTTCCTGTAGGTTTCTTCTACTCATTGCTTCGTCCACTTCATCTCTGAAAGATCTTCGGGGTCTGCCTCCCTTTCTTCTTCCTATCGGGCTCCACTCTGTTATTCTATTTATCCACCGATTTTGGTCTGCTCTTCTGACATGTCCGTACCAGGTTAACCTCTTCTGTTCGATGTAGTCTATTATGTCGGAGTTCATTCCCATTCTCCTCTCAATCTCCATGTTATGTATTCTATCTCTTCTTGTTACTCTGCAGCTTCTCCTTAGAAATTCCATCTCTGTTGCTCTTATTTTGTTTTTGGTTTTCGTATTTATTGTCCAATTTTCACACCCATAAGTGAGGATACTTCTTGTCATGGTATTATATATTTTTTTCTTTGTTTTCATGCTGATGTTCTTATCCCATAGTACCGAGTTCAATTTTCGTATGCAGTCTCTTGTTTGTTCTAGTCTATTTTTTATATCTTCCTCCGTTGTTCCTTTGTTTAATATTATGAAACCTAAATACTTATACTTGTCTGTTCCTTTGATTTGTTTACCTTCGTCTATTTCCAGCTGTTTTATTTCTGTATTCTCCGTTGTAGGTATTCAGTTTTCTTTAGTTTATTTCCATCCCATTCTTTGTATATTCCTGCTCCAGTTTTCTCATCATAAAACTAAGGTCATCCTCGTCTTGTGCGATCACTATTTGGTCGTCGGCAAAACTTAGCGTATATAGATATTCGTTCCTTACTGGTATACCCATTCCTTCGCACTTTCTTTTCCATGGTTTCAGGGTTTTTTCCAGGAATATTTTGAACAGGGTGGGGAATGTGGAGCAACCCTGTAGTAGTCCCTTTGTCGTCTTAAATGGACTGCATATTCTATTGCCCGTTTTGATAGCTACTTCGTTATTCTTGTAGAGTGCTTTTACCGCTTTTCTGCTATGAATAGTATCGTATAAAAATCATTGTAATCTTCTACCATAAAAACTCTGATAAATGTAATAGTGTTACTGTCATTAACAGCTATCTGTCTCTCTCTCACACACTCTTCCGTCCTAACCACCGGATGGAGTGTAGTGTATTGTACGTCACCAAAGATCTCTGTCTCTGGCCACTTCTATCCATTCATCTAACATGTTGGATAACTTCTTCGTCATCTTCGATCTTCGACCTTCCGACCAGACGACCGAAAGAAGACCGTTGTTGGGCGTTTTAAGTTTGAGTTTTACTTTAGCTACGAGAATAGTATGATCTAATCCGCATTAACAGCTACTAATAAAATATATTATTACCCCTCAAATAAACGTTAAATACACAAAAAATACTATTTAAATAAACCTATTATTGTCTATTTTCAGCTATGATGACCTGTATATTCTGTGTGATATTTAAAAACCCTCAATTCTTCGGCACACACAGAGCTTACTACATCAGCTGTTCGTTCACCGCTGTGTTAATGCTCGTAATGGCACTTATAATTTTCAGACAGCCCCAATCCAAAGAGAAGATATCTTTCAAGGTAAATTTAAATTTATTATCATTGCGCCTGACTTGAACATAAATTGTTTGTTTAACGTTTCAGGTTCCTCTTGTGCCTTTTATTCCCTGTCTAAGTATAATTTTCAATCTGTATATGATGATGCAATTGAGTTTATTCACTTGGGTTGGATTTCTAGGATGGATTGCTATTGGTAAGTTTACTTGGGTCCTCCCTAACATATTACTTGGTGATATATATATATATATATATATATATATATATATATATATATATATATATATATATATATATATATATATATATTAATTATTATTAAAATTAGTTTACGGATTTTATTATCAGATGTCGCTATTTGCGTCTATACGAAGCCATGTTAGAGTTGCTTCCTAAGACAGAAAGGATTTATTTTCACGTTCAGAGCGACTGCGAAAGCCGTTCTAATAATGAGGCCTATTAGGCCGAAATACGTATAAGCGGATGCGCAGGCGCCCTGTACGTGAAATCATACTCAGATGTAAAAAAAACGCAACAGACAAAAATTTTGGTCAAATTCAAAATATTTCGTTTGCGAATTTTCGTAAAATCTTATTTTTCGGTTGCAACCATGTCTCCTGGTAAGCTGGTAAAGATACAACAACTTCATTGTATAATGTATAGTTCGTCTAGAAAGTATCCGGAAAAAAGAAAGCAGAATTATAATTTTACGGTATTTATTTCTATCACTTAAAATATAAAATTTCAACAAATAATTCATCTCATTTACTTATACAACCTCCATTTAAATCTAAACACTTAACTAAACGTCCAGGTACACCCGAAACTAGGTCAAGGCCATAATTTTCGGTAATGGTGTTCCAGGCCTGTAAAACTGACCGAATCAAACCTTCTTTATCTTGTGGCACTGCTCGTTCCGGTTTAATCTTCATCAGCCCCCATATGTTTTCAATGGGGCTGAGATCTGGAGATGCTGCTGGTCACGGAATTGTTGCCAATTTGTGTTCTAGCATCCAAGTTTGAGTATAAGCAGCAGTATGGCATCTTGCATTATCTTGCTGAAAACGCCACCCCTCTGGATATAAAACATGAGCCGTTTCAAGAAGAAAACTATTTAGGATGTCACAATATTTCGCACTATCAACAGTACCATTAACTATACAGAGAGGTGTACCACCACGCTGAGATATTGCTCCTCAAACCATTATTTTTGTGGGAAATTTGGAAATTTGAACAGTAACAGTTTCTCTTGATAGGACTTTTAGATAATTTGCACCAAGCTGGAAACAACTTTCATCAGATATAAAGACATTATTAAAATTATCTTCTCGAAAACGTTGACAAAAATCTATTCTTCGTTGCCTTTGCAGAGGTGTCATTGTAGGGATTTTTTTTGGATTCCTTGATATGTAGCCTTACTTTTCAGTGACATGCTGACAGTTTCTGGGCACACTTTTATTCTTCGTTAATTTCCAAATTTGTTTCTCTAATTTTTGAAACCTTAGGCGCGGATTTTGTCGTCCTAAAGCATTTAAATTGTTTCCGCGAATGTTACGCGGTCTACCCGAAACTGGTCTATGTCTCATATCTATGCCATTTTTTATCCTCTTGATTGTCTCATACACTGCACTTTTTCCAAGTTCAGTCAATTGTACTAATTTTTTAACGTTTCGGACACCCTTTCTATACAAATATTCCACCACTTTCCTTTTTTCTACTTGCAACATTATTTCACAAATCATAAGTCTGTTTACAAACAACAATATTTGACAGATTGTGTTGTCATGCAATTTTGTTCATTACCTACTATCGGCACAACCTACTTGATGCATTACTTTTGTCTTAAAATGTTACAAAAAAGAAATCTATTAAAATTAGGAAAATAAATATAAAATTCCCTATACTGTCTAGACGGACTATAGTTTTTTTTTTAATTTGCAGTATGTTTTGAAAAAGATTTAAATAAACTAGAAAACTCAGCAAACCTTAAAGGGTTTCACATAAAAAGGCCAATAGATGACTTCTTCTTCTTCAAGTGCCACCTCCGCGGCGGAGGTCGGCAATCATCATAGCTATTCGGACTTTTGAGACGGCTGCTCTGAAAAGTTCATTTGATGTACATCCGTACCACTCTCTCGGGCAGTGGCGCACCGAGGGGGGGGTTTTGGGGGTTAAACCCCCCCCCCCAGGACCCTATTCCGACACTGTTACTTACACATTTTAAGGACTCAAAATGGAGGTAACCTCATAAAAAAAATTTTGGTGACCAACCAAAACCCCCCCCCCAGAGACAAATTCTAGGTGCGCTACTGCTCTCAGGTTGCACAGCCATGACATTCTACGCCTCCCTATGCTTCTCTTTCCTTGGATCTTTCCCTGCATAATCAGTTGGAGCAAGGTGCATTTCTCTCCACGTGTAATATGTCCGAGATATTCCAATTTTCTTGTTTTAATTATATTTAAAATTTCTATTCCTTTACTCTTTGTATAGATGACTACAAATCCAAAATATCTATATATATATATATATATATATATATATATATATATATATATATATATATATATACTTGGTATTCTGAATTAATATTGTTTTTTTTTTAGGTTGTCTGGTATACTTCTTTTACGGAATTAAACATAGCGAAGAAAATAAACACACTCCGAAAGAAACGACGCCATGATGACAAATAATAATTATACAATATGTGAAGATATAAATAAACCATGAGATTGGATTCTAGTCAGTAATATTTTCTACTTATTATTAAGAACTATATTAGCGACACATCTTATAAAAATGTAATATATGTATATTATAAACATTTCCACATTTATAATTAAATATATAGAGTAAAACACGTTTTGATTGCGAATTGTTTCGTACACCAAAGACATATAACAGAAGATAAAAAAGTCGGGTATAAAACTGTTTTTCTGTAAAACCTCTGTTTAGAAATTCCTAGCCTCTGCAACAAAATCAACCTATATCACATCGTACTGTTACGACACTATCTATATTCCATATAGAAAAGTCCCTTGACGAAAAAGAAAAAGAAGAATGTTCTAAATGTCATCGAAATATCTGGAGATGTGTCGTAAGGTTTGGAAATGGCTTGGAACATCAAAAAAATGTATGTAAACAGGAAGTTGACAGTTAAAGTAATGGTAGTATTGAGTTTTTTAACAGTTCTGTCATTCAGTTAAAGTTGTAATAAGTATACAGATAACGACATTGTTTTGTTGGCCATAGGAATTAGATTTATTGCAATCCCATCTCTAGAGTATATTTATTATAATGTACTAAAACTAATTTTTTGGTTATTTTTTACCCTTAATAGCAATACAAATAAATAAGTAATATTGTCACTGAAAATTGTACAAATTTTATGGACAAAACTTATAACAATAAGACAAGAAAGAAGAAAATAAATCAGAATAAGAATCGTTTGTACTTTTAAATAAAAAAAAACAATAAAATTCTTCCAAACTTAAACATAGAAAATACTACCTAATTAAGAACCTACAAACTTCGTAAAATATACCTAACAAAAAATAAAAATTATCAAAGCAGATTAATGAATTAAGGGCTCAAATATTCCACCTCCTTGTGCTAAACAGTAACCAAATCTGTCATACAGATTTCTCCTCATATTTTGGAGTAGGACTGGTGTAATGCTTGCAGAGAAATGAAGTATTTTTGCCCTTAATTCGGCTAGGTTTGTGGCCCTCTCAAACTGAAGCCTATAAATGTTTTCTTTGAGAAAACCCCCAAAAAAGAAGTTTGATTGAGGAAGTCAATAGTTGCTCTAGAGTTGTGAGCCGAACACTCATCCTGTTGGAAATAAACCTCCTGAAAATTAACGGGAAGGCGAACTGCCGGAATGATTTCATTCTGTAAAAGTTGTAAATATTTGGGCCCTTTTAGGTTTCCAACGATTAAAAATGGACCGACAATATGGTCGCCTAACATCTCAGTCCAAACATTTAACTTTTGCGGATGCTGCGTTCGCACTGCAACACTGAGGTGCATATTTTTCCGAGAATAATACCTTGCAACGGATGGATTGTGTTTTTTATGTAATGAAAATGAAGATTAGTCAGAAAATAAAATATTTTTTTAAAAGTGTAAATTTTCATTCTGTTTACCTAACATAATTTCACAAAATTCCATCCGCCTAAAGTTATCTTCCGGAAACAGTTCTTGTGTTGGTTGTATCTTAAAACAATGATACCCATTCCTTTTGAGAACTCGCTGGACAGTTCGAGCATTCACGTTACCTTCCTTAGCAATTTGTACACTATTACAGGCTTCACTAGCTTCCACAAAAGCACAAATATCAATATCCCTGTTTTGACGGTCCTCATCGACAGGTCTAATACGTGGTTTATTACCTTTATGGCACTTTTTACAACCGTTTACACGAGGTTTGAAAATGTTTAATGGTATTTTTAACTGTTGTAACACTTGGTGGGGGTCTATTTTCGAGGGCAACAATAAATAAATCAATTACTTCGCGTATCGAATGACCCTGAAAGTCCCATGTTACAAGTTGCACTTTTTCTTGGACGGTATACAAAGTAATAGGCATTTTATTAATTATTCGTTTATTCTTTCAGAACTTCGTTTGAAATTTTTAATGTCAATGTGACAATTACGACAATTCGTACCTACTGAATATAGAGGTGGAAACGTGTAACATGTCACAGCGATTGCCATTGTGTTGGATGGCCAATAAAACAATGTCGTGATCTGCATTATATTATTTGCTGTTTTCAATATAAGTACCCAAGTGTAAGAATGGTGACAGCCGTAAGCTAAAAGAGATAATAAGTAATTGTTAATGGTTAATTTATAATATAATAATAGTCTCCCGTTTTATACCGCTCGCGGCTTTGGGAGTATAGCAGGGTAGTCTGCTATATCTAGGGCCTACGGTAAAGGAAGGTAACATGGCCAGTGCTACGCTTCAACCGCCTATTATTACCCCTGGTTTTACCCAAGGTACTCATTTTTATTCAGGCTGAGTCGACCTGGGGCCTATAGACATTTTTAAAAATGTCTAGTTGTTCTTGCCGGCGGTAGGATTCGAACTCCGGACCACCGGCATGCGAGGCAAGCATCCTACCGCTTGCGCTACGCAGGCCCCATTGTTAATGGTTAATTTATCTGATTTGATAAAAACGTGGTTTTTAAGAATAAAAAAGGAGAAACTGGAGCGGAAGTGGGTAGAGGAAGAGGGTAAGGGGAGACGTAGAAAAGTAGTGGTAAAAGTTATAAATAGTTTATCTCAAATTCACGAAAATTTTAAGTAAGAAGTAAGTCAAATTATTAGTGGAATAGACAAATTAGAAGAACAACAGAACGATATAAAAATCAATTTAGAAAAGAATGGAACAACAAAACCATTTAAAATATAATTTAGGAAGACAAGTATTTGACTTAGAAAGCTTATCATCTTCCATAGTTGAACCAGGCTTAATTAGAGCTAGCAAAATTTTAAAACCACCCACATTCGATGATCGAACAACATGGGAAACTTGGGCAAGATTTAAGAAAAAACTGTGCTCGATATCTGCCTTTTACTTGATTAAAGTACATACTGAAAAGTTTGAAGAATTTTTTATGAAACATATATCATACATTTAATTTCTTCGAGTGCATTTAAATTCAGTTTCTTCAAATGCGCTCGTTATGCTATTCCGTATGTTGCATCACGTGTAAGTATACAGTGTGTAAAAGCCAAATGGAATAAATTCATTATTTAGGTTACTGTACATATTTATAAAAAATCCCGAAACACGTCAAATTTAAATTATAACTTGACATTCTTTAACGTAAAAATGCAACCCCTACCTTCAACCCCCTTAGAATGACAGGTACAACCCCCAATTTTTAAAATAGGAAGTATAGGCTTGTGATATATCGTTTGAAAGGTCTTTTCATTCTCCATTCAAAAATGTTGTCGCTTTCAAGTTTATTAAGATTAATTAAGATAAAATAAATTAAAATCATGTGGTTACCGAAATTCGCTAAAATATACTCAAAACTTATTTCTCGTTTAGGTCTTGATAATGAGAAAGTGAACAAAAACCATAGCAATGTGGTTTTTAGATGGTAAACATTAAAAAACTAAAGAATTTCCGTGGCAACGTTATTTTAACACGCATTAGTAAATTGTTTTATTTAAGTTGTCAGTATTTTAATTTAAGTAAAAAGTTCGTTCAATTCAATTCTGAAAAATAGTTAGATTAACGGAAATGCATAAAATAACAGTTTTACAAATGATTGGTTACGGAGATAACACCCGAACACAACAGGAAGTAACTCGCCTATTTCATGAGAAATTTCCTAATTTACCGCCTAAATCCCAAGGAACAATAAGTAAAATAGAGAAGCAGTTTCGCGAGTTTGGTCATGTAAGGCGGATAAAAAAAGCAGCTGCCAATGCACTGAGTGATGAACTCAAATTAGATGTGTTGCTTGAGTTTCAGGAAAATCCACATACATCGAGTAGACAGGCATCCACTACATTCAATGCTAGCCATACATCGATAGTAAACATATTAAAAGAAAATAAATTGCATCCCTATAAGATGATACCTACTCAGGAGCTCATGGAAGACGATTTTGATAGGAGAACTTTTTTTGTGAGCAAATGATGGATAACAATATTATCCAATTAGAAGAAGTTATGGTTTCTGATGAGTGTACTTTTTCACTTAATGGTCATGCTAATCGGCAAAATTGCTGCTACTGGGCCACGGAAAATCCTCACTGGATGAGAGAAGAACACACTCAATACCCTTAAAAGGTTAATGTTTGGGCAGGGATTGTAGGAAACAATATCATTGGTCCCTTTTTCATTGAGGGCAACTTGAATGGCAACAATTATTTGGCACTACTTCAAAATGATGTCATTCCAACGTTGACAAATTTATATCCTGATCCAGGAAACCCTCAAGTTCCAGCGAATACGATATGGTTTCAGCAGGATGGAGCACCACCACATTACCAACTTAATGTCCGGCAGTACCTCGATACAATATTTCCCAATCGGTAGATAGGGAGGCGAGGATCGATTGAATGGCCAGCGCAATCACCTGATCTTACATTATTAGATTTCTTTTTATAAAGATATGTGAAGAGCCATGTGTACAAAACTAAACCTTCTGATTAAATGACTTAAAAGAACGAATAACGCTTGCGATTGGGTCGATCACGCCTGTTATGTTAAATAATTTTAGAAGACAGTTTTATTTGAGATTAGGATGTTGCCAAGACGTTCGCGGTGAACATTTTGAACAACATTCATAGTTCTTTTTCGTGTTCTACATTTTATTACGTTTTGCATTACATTTTAGTGTTTGATTGTATTTTAGCGAATTTCGGTAACCACATGATTTTAATTTATTTTATCTTAATTAATCTTAATAAACTTGAAAGCGACAACATTTTTGAATGGAGAATTAAAAGACCTTTCAAACGATATATCACAAGCCTATACTTCCTATTTTAAAAATTGGGGGTTGTACCTGTACATTCTAAGGGGGTTGAAGGTAGGGGTTGCATTTTCACGTTAAAGAATGTCAAGTTATAATTTAAATTTGACTTGTTTCGGGATTTTTTATAAATATGTACAGTAACCTAAATAATGAATTTATTCCATTTGGCTTTTACACACTGTATAACTATTGTATTATTTTTTAATTGAATAAATTTTGACACAGTTCATTATTGTATAATTTTGATGTTTAGCCTTTTTTACCATTTTTTTTTAACTTGCAGTAAAGTTGTATATTCTTGTATGAAAAGACGCAAAATTTTGTTTTTCTCGGGGCGCTCAAAACTCTAGAACCGGCCCTGCATCCGCTGCAAGAGAAATTGTTATTATATGATCTATTCTGCTGTCAATAATATGACCCACATGCTGCAATTTGTTCCTATGCGCAATAAAAGTTGTCGATTACCCGAAGATAATTTACATATCTTAAGCTCTAAGATGTTCTTACGATGTTCCCAATTGAGTATTTAATAACAAACAAAATTTAAAAGTCAAATTTATTACAACTCAAGAATGTTACTCAGAAAAAACAATAAACAATTCAAAAAAATTGAAAATCGCGAAGAAACAAAAAACGGATGTGGCAGTCCAGTGGGACTGCCGGTAGAAGTTATACTTCTATACACGCGTTCGCCGTTAAAAATTTATATATGAGTCAATCTGCACAATCATTACATATGTAATGCTATAGGTAAGAGAGAGCAGAAAGAGAACAAGAATTAGTTATATAGGTATATGGTGCATCGTTTGCTGTATATAAACATTTGACCTGTAATAGGAGTATAGTAAATGAAGGATTGTATCAATATTTTAATGAAAATATATTTTTATTTTTATATATGTATAAAAGGAGTTTAATGCAAAAAAAATTAAACACATACTCTGCAGTAAAATTCATTGTTTATTTTGTTATTAATATAAAAATTACAATACAATAAATACACTGCAACATAATTCAATATAATAATACAATATAAATTAAAATGTAATATTCATAAGTATTTAAAACTGCCAATAACTTACTTTACGAAGATAAAAATAAAAAACCAACAACTCGGATTATGTTGTAAATTTTCATTTTATTTTAAAATTTATGTTTTTTGCGTATATTACATATATTTAATAAGAATAACGTGAGGTTTTTAAATATTTCAAAAATGAAAAAGGAAATTCATAATTGGGATTCGAACTCACAACCACCAGCGTATGAACCAAACACGTAAAGGATTTGCCAATTAGACATGACACTAACGGATTTCAAAATTGACAGTTCTCGGTAAAACAGTGATTATTTTGAAATACAAAAGCCTAAAATAATTATAAACGTTTAATTTTAAATAATACAAAACATATCACATAAATAATAATATTAATACATATTATATTATATATAATATTATATATATATATATATATATATATATATATATATATATATATATATATATACAATATTATATATAATATATATAATATTAAATACAAAAGGAACATTTTTATTCTCGAGAGAGGAAGAGAGAGAAAATATATCTTCTGTCTCTCTCTTACTCATTATCTTACATATGTAATGGTTTCACAGATTCACTCTCATGCAAATTTCCAACGCCGACCGTGCGTATAGAAGTATAACTTCAAAAAAAATGTTTTTTAATATAAACATTTTTTTATGGAAAACGTTATTTAGTAGAGTGTATTACCTCCACTAGCCCTAATTACGGCTCTCATTAGATCAGGCATACTTCGGATTAAGGCAGCAAAGTCTGCTTGAGGAACTTGCTCCAATTCGTCATGAATTGCTTGGTCCAAATCATTCATGGTTTAAAACTTATTCCTAATTGCTAAAGAAAAATTCCTAAAGCATTTGCGATGTAACGAATGCTCCGCCCATCATCCTGTAAAGCAACACCTTGTGCTACTTCTTCTAAAAGTACCTACAGCCGAACTTATAATCAGGTACAGTACCACAATAAACCTAAATTATTACTAAGCCACTATATCACATTAATAACAAAACGTATGTGTAAATGTGTTGTTGTTCGCACAAAAAACGTTATCGCTAATAAGGAATAAAATAAAATTCAAACAAATTAAACAAATTTTGATCTAAACGCCAACAAAAAAACAAAAAAAAAATATGAGTTAATTTGCACCCCAGTGTATTACACATGTTGCTAAAATCGATTGGTCGTTATGGGAAGAGATGTAACATGTAGGTACTCTATCACTTATTCTTATCTATACCTCACAAATTTAAACTAAAAATAACAAGTAATAGTAAAAATTAAAAATAAAGCGTTATTCCTGTCTAAGAATTTATTACTTTATAAATTCAACTACTACAAACAACAAAAAACGTACAGGCCAAACCTTCAAAATTCTCACTTCCAATAAAATCTTGGTGAATCACAATGTTGTAGCTTTTTACAAATTGTGTCAAATCAAATCTAAAGATAAGGATGTACTTAAAAATCAATTAGTAACAAACCAGTCATGCCTTCTTTAACTAACGAATAAAATAATAGTACAGTGCTGCTTGTGGGATGATGCTAGTGGTACCGCCTTTTTATTCATTTCGTCTATTACTACCAAGTTGATAATATAAAACAATGATGAAACTGACATGAATTAATGATTTTAAATAACTGATTATCACACTAATGATCCAGAACTGTGTTGGCAGACAAGGACTATACCTGAAGAAGAAGTTTATTCAAAAATAGGGAAAGCCCTATTATACACAAAAATAATCAATTTATCACATTAATAAATAATAATATAAAAATCACAATTAAAGTTAAAATATACTATCCACAAAACTACTCTCAAAAACAAAAAAGAAATTCTCACAGAGATGTTGGCAATAAAAGATCGAAATGCAAACTCTTCGATGTTCTGGTTTGATCAGAAGAAAACTTTGTTATCATACGTCTCTAAAAAACAGAAATTAGTTTTACTGCTTTCAACTTTGCACAAAACGGCAGAAGTATCAGAAGAAACAGGCAAACCTGTAATTATAAAAAATTACAATAACACAAAATCAGGTGTAGATACTTTTGACCAAATGTGTTCCAACGTGAGCTGTAACAGGAAAACCCGAAGATGGCCGTTATGTGTATTTTATGATATGGTTAATATAGCCAGTATTAATTCGTATGTTATTTACACATACAACATATTAAAACGAGGTAAAAAGCCCGTCTCTCGGTATCAGTATATGGTTGATTTGAGCCAGTTTCTTGCCGAATCATGAATTAGGCAAAGATTTGCAACAGCTACTTTGCGTCGAAATATTCGTCACAATATAGCTCACATCTTAAAGATACCTGCTGCAGAAGTTCCCACATATCAAGAACAAAAAAGAAAAATTTGCTTTTATTGTCCAAGCCAAAAACGGCGAATGACCACTACATATTGCCAAGTATGCAAGCATGCGATATGCGGTGAGCATCGTGGAAAAATTTGCACCGAGTGTTCAAAACATTAACCAATTCTATTTTTTATTCGTTTAAAATACGTTATTATAGTGATAAAAACTCTCCTGTTTAGATATTGAATATACGTTTTGTAATTACAAGGCATTTTTTAAAGGTAGTACAATTTACGATAGTCCGGTAATCACGTGCGGCTAAACAAATTCGATAATCTAGGGTTAAGCAAAGGATAAGTATATGATTTAAGTATCGTAGATCGTTCATTTTAAAATCATGACACAGATTTGCAAATAAGTAATTAAAAAACCCTTTCCTTTCTTTAATTTATGCTTTCATTGAGCGAGTCCGACTCTGTTTACGCTCTCTATAGATCCATAGATCAGTTTTAACTCCAGCGAAAGAAAACACCTGTTAGCATTTTCCCTTTCACAAATCTAATACAAAATTAAGTAACTTTATAAACGCTTATATCTTATCAGTGACAATGAAAGAATAAAATGTAATGTGGGTTTGATTTGGACGACTAAGGTCAATGCCGGATTTGGCCAGAAATAGATGATGTAATTTAAGGAAAGGTGTCGGCAGTTGCTTTGGCATACGTCATCCACAACGTGCTCGTAATTGCAGTGGCGTTGTTGCCAGATCTATGAAATTGAAAGCGATTTGCTAATTTTTCTTATCAAAAAAAGGAAATAGTTAACAAATTAAAGTTTTATATTATTGGTAATTATTTTTTTTTTTTTTCATATACCGATCTAATGTGATGAAAAATCCTAAGGTATATTGTAAAAAATACTCCAGAAAATGTTTGAATCAGTTTATGAAAATTAAATGCAAGTATTGGCATTTTTAGTTCGAAAATTATAACCATAATAAACCTTCTGGAACAACATTTAAGTTCAATCAGTTGAAATAAGGATCAAAGCGTTAAGATTGAAATCAACTACATTTTACAGATATTATAACATATAAGAGATGATTTTAATAGATTTTTAGTTCAATCTAAAAATTAGGCGATACATGGACTACTATAAATGGCAAATTTATATTGTTTATATTTTTGGCAAATATTTCTTGAGAATTTATTAAACTAAAAATTTTACAGAAAACTGGTTGAACTAACAGATAAAATGACAGCAATAATTATCAAATTAACAGACAATGAGCTTTCTCAAACAACACAAAAATTAAAGAGAGGTAGAGCAAAAGTGTAGAGAGAGAGTTGGGAGAGATAGAAATAAGTTAGTTAACATGAGTTTTATTAGAACAGGTGTTAAAACTTATA
Source organism: Diabrotica undecimpunctata (assembly GCF_040954645.1). NCBI lineage: Eukaryota > Metazoa > Arthropoda > Insecta > Coleoptera > Chrysomelidae > Diabrotica > Diabrotica undecimpunctata. The sequence continues at coordinate 4,477,615 of NC_092807.1, read as the reverse complement.
AATGAAACGCACCAGTTGAGTATACAGTTAAGGCTAACTTTATTTTGTTCCAAAAGTAAATACAATTGACAGTTTACATTGTATTAATCTTCCTGTAAATCACATATGGCGCTAATATTTAAATTTTGTTTAGTTGATAGGTTACCTATACCTAACAGTTTCAATAATCTGTGCAGCTTTACAGCAACTAGACCTTTAGTTACCACATCAGCTGTGTCAACACCCTTCTGGTTTTCAGCCATACTTTAAAAATTCTTAAAACAATTAAAAATTTCACTTTTTGTTTTAATAAAAAAAAATGAAGACCATTTTACTAAAATTGTCTTGGAAAGTAACAAAATATTTGGAGCCACCTAATGATCTGTTCTGCATAGGTCCACATACATCAGTGTGTACAATCTCCAATAAAATATTGCCTCTGTGACTTTGCTGTGGAAACGGTAATCGTGTTTGTTTGCTCTTACAACAAACTAAACAGTTTTGTTTTTTAACATCAACTTCCCCAGTCACATTCATTCGATCTACTGTTACATCTTTCGTTTTATTTAAATAAAAACTGTTTATATGGTTAAACCTTCTATGCCATGTTTCGCCATTGACAAATAAAAAATTTTCAAAATCTTTAATAACCTTACTATTTAATGTGTACCCACCATGTGTACACACCATTTATCAAGTCAGCCTTTCCGATTAGTTCACAATTTTTGTTAAATATTTTGCAATAACTTTCAAATACAACTAAATCCCCATTATCTATTAGTTTGCTGACAGATACAAGGTTAGTTGTAAGTTCTGGAACAGAAAAAGCATTTTGAACTACAATATTAAAATGATTCTCACCAACAACAGTTGTTAAATTCAAATCATCTGAACACTTTACTTTGGCTATGTTCTTGTTAGCAACTATAATGTCACCTGTATCATTTACTCTTTTGACGTGACAACGTCTTAAATTAGGTTGTGGCTCGGAGTCACTCATGAAAAAGTGTAACGCCCGCTCACGTCTGTTACGATGAGTCACCGAACGAGAGAGAGGCCCGCCGGACCGGCGAATGCCTTGCGTCTCTCTCCCACTCAAACATGATCGGTCCGCTGAGCGCGCAGCACTAGAGAATTAGGCGCGTTGAATCGGTGCGTGCTTGTGTCTCTGTCTTTCTCGAGCGTTCTTGGCGTTGGAAAACCGAGAAAGCGTCATAATACAAGTTCACACGTGTGGTTAAAGTATCGTCAGCTGTGTCTGTAGTGAAAATGTGGAGTGCTTAGATTCGTCATTTACAACAACTACAACAATAAAGGTAAATAATTGTACACTAATATTTCATTATCGTAAACTATGATTGATTGATTAATTGTTAGATTGACACAAAAGTTGAGAAACTGAGTTTATAGGTTATGTCATACTATTGACAAATGTTGATAGTGTTAAGTAAATTATTAGTTTAAATCACTCTGCAATCAATCGTAATTCAGTCGATTGAGAAGAAACAGCGCGTTTCAACTGCAAACAACTATTGTGCAATTTAATAATATTCATATCAATAAATATTCTACCGAGAAAAAGACGTTGTCACGTAAAATCTTCGCCCGTAAAACCGACTTTACAGGCAACCGATTTTTTTATTATTAATCCAGTCTTAATTTGGCGTTAAGTGAACACTAGCTCCCGAGTCCACATACCACTCGGTGTTTTTCATTACTTCTTCTGTGATTTTCAAACTGTCTGTTCTGATTGGTTCTGCTACTACTATCACAGAATACATCATCCAACCTACTACCACTTGCAAACGCACTACCAGTGTTACCAACATCACTTTCCATGTTTATTTTAATTGAATCGGTTGTAATCACAATTCCCGAATGTTCGATCAGGTAATCCTGCCAAAAGTAGCGAACCTATCCACTCATCGCCAATTTTAAAACAAGTTTCACTCAATGTTTGTCCTTTTTCAACCATTTGGTTCACATAACTTGCCTTTGAACTGCAATCTTCCAATCGCGTTTAAATTAGACGTCTTCATAAACTGATTTTTCTTACGTACCCCGAGTCATCAAACAACTTTTTCTAAGACTTTTCAAATTTCTTTGGCGGTTTTTGCTTGTTTCATGTGTATATATAACGATGGATCAAGCAAAAGAACTAACTTGGCTTTAGCTTTTTCTTGTTTGTCTATTTCGATTTCAGTTCCGTCTAAACACGTGGACAAACCTTCTATACAGATAATTTTGCACTGCTGAAGCCCAATCATCGTAATTTTCGCGGCTTAACAACTTCGGCACCTAAGACCATGTAATTATCTGTCATTTTGAACCTTACCACTCACTAGTATTCAACGTTTATCTGTTTAGCGACGGAAAAATGGTCTGAGCCCCCACAACCTGTTCAAACTTATAAATGAAAGGCGCCAGTTGAGTATACAGTTATTAACTTTATTTTGTTCCAAATGTGGATGTGAGATAAATGCCAGAATAATGGAGGAGCGTTGTCTGTGTACAACACAAAGGAGGTATTTAACAATATACAACTATTTAGTCACAACATGAAAATATAGGAGATGAGATTTGAATGGTGTACAGGATGATTGTCTAGGGAACAGGAATGGAATTGGGTTGTCTGGTGATGAATCTTGATTCTTGTAGAGATACATGGTGGCCGAGTCAAGGCCAAAAGACGACGTGATGAAACATGAAATAAAACTTTTTATCGAACAGCACGTGCACCGCACTGTTATTACACCAGAAAAAATGAGTAAAAAATACCATTTTCAAGACTGTGACAAATCCAGGAATCTGATTTTTTTAGTTATTATAGAACTATATTAAAAATAACAGTAATTTTGCAAAACGATTTTTGGTTATGAAAATTAGGCTTTTTAATACGTAGATATAGATACATGATAGTGTCCCGTTAAAGAAAATGTTTGAGGTCCTCAAAAGGTCCGGATTGGATTCGACGTATATCCGAGCGATATATAAATTGTACGAAAATGCAGTTAGTTGTGTAAAAATTGGAACCAGAACCTCAAATGAATTTAAAGTCACTAAAGGCCTAAAGCAAGGATGCTGTTTGTCACCGACACTCTTTAAAATATACGTCCAAGAAGCATTGAGGAATTGGAGAAATAAATGTAGATTTATGGGCATCGAAGTGGGACAAGAAACTCTGTATACATTGTTGTTTGCAGATGATCAGGTGGTGGTTGCAACCGATGAGGAAGATATAAATTATATGAATCGAAAATTATTTGAGGAATATGCCAAATGGGGGCTTACTGTAAACATAAGCAAAACAGAATATTTAAAAATTGGAGGAAATACCACAGATCTGAGGCTTGAAAACGCAGTCATAAAAGGCTGCAACCACTATAAATATCTAGGAAGCATCATATCAGCAGATGGCAGAGTTAAGATAGATGTACAAAACCGAATAACCCAAGGGAAAAAATGCATCCGAATACTGAATTCATTACTGTGGTCTAATAAAATAAAGATGCATACCAAACTTCGCGTATACAGAACAATTGTAGAACCAATTACCACATATGGTGCCGAATGTTGGACGATGACAAAGAATAAACGAGATAAAGTAGACGTTGTGGAAATGGATTATCTTAGAAGGTCATGTCGAGTATCGAGAATGGAAAGAATCAGGAATGAAGAAATACGAAACCGTACAGGAATTAGAGATACTCTTTCAGATAGAATACAAGGAAGGCAATTACAATGGTATGGTCACGTGATGAGAATGGAGGAGGAGCGGTGGCCAAAGAAAGCCTTAATGTATGTTCCGCCAGAAAGAAGGAAAAGGGGAAGACCACCAAATTCCTGGAGAAGAGAAATTACAAAAACAATGCAATCTAGAGGCTTAGAAGAGGGAGATTGGAGAGATAGGAAAAGATGGAGGCTGAAATGCGGGAAGCGGCAATCGCCGTAGGACCCCCGATATATGATGATGATGAGATATTGATAGTTTTACTCTTAAACTTTCATTTGGTATGCATATAATTACTGTATCTTCATTATTTTCAGACTAATGTTATTGCAAACCAAAGGTCTCTGGGCTAAACAAATAGAATCACTTTTAAACTAATTAATGTATCGATCTGAAATTTTTAGAGTTTATTAAGGACTACAATACCCAACTTTGAACACAATAATAAATATCTAGTTTAATTTTTTCAATAGTTATAAACAATAAACGATTTTGCCTTGTTTTGCAGTTTTCGAAGCAACAAATCAATTTTACAGCTTTTTGCAATCGCCATTTTAAAGTTTATTTATGTTTTAAAAAATAAAGTTTTGTAATTTTACCTCAAATATTAAGCTTTTTAAGTGGTCTTGTTATGGTTTTTAAAATTTTTAACTACCATTTAAAATGGTAGTTTAACCCGTTCATCGGAAACGTGTTTCTAATTCAAGACCTTCATCCAATAAATCTGACAACGCAGCCTGCACGCGGTGTAGGTTAGTTTTTAGCCTTCGTGTTGCAAAAGTGTTCATTTCATAATTTCGCTTTCAAACAGTTATAACACAGTATAGTATAATGTACTAAAAATAAAAAAGTGATTAAAACCGCACAAAATGCTCACTATATTATCTTTAGATCAATGCATCTTGCTTATTTATAACTTAGTTACATATAATTCTTGTACAAACAGTTTTTGTTGATCAAGTTGGAGGAAATAATTCGCTGATAATTTATTAACACGCCGCAAAAGTGACGATAAGTGAAATTCGTGCTCAATTTAATTGGAGTAAATTGGTCTGGATTGTTTGGATTCGTAGACAATTGACTGGCAGACGATTATTTATTGTATTTATTGATTAATTTATTTATTCTACAACTTTGCATTGTCAAATACTACGTTTCATTAAGGGAAGACGTTCTACGGACTAAGACCTGCTGTAAAAATGGAAGAGTTAGTTAAATTTATCGGTAAGTTCTTTGATATATTTGATTAATACTATATATACTAAATTTATCTGAACAAGCAGATGTTGACTTCAAAAGTGATAACAGCCACATATTGTATGTTATTGATACGATTGTTCAAAGTATACAATACAAAGATTGTGTGGATCTCTTTCATAAATTGGGTACCTCAACATTTACTTAGCGTTTTTGTCGATAACGATTGTTTTATAAATATAGAAGCTGCCTTGTTACGTACCTACTAGAAGTTAAGGTTGCATCATCCTTGAATTAACGATTATTCTACTGATAATGAAAAGATCCCATATGTTATCGTTTATCGTTTGCATTCATTCAAGATATGAATATTATTATACAATGTGTAACAAACATTTAGATCATAAATTAACATATTTTAGAAGCAAAAAGTGCTCAATTGAACTTCATTCCTATCGTATATTTTGTTTAAAAATTATTTATTGATAATATAATAGGTACCTGAGTAGAAGGTTCGCCTACTGGATTAAAATTTCCAACTGGTAAAGTTCGTGGTTTGATTATCTCTCAAATTGGAGGTGATAAAGAACTTTTTGATAAAGGTTTATAGAATTTGTTTCAAATTCTACGAAATACTGCCAAATTATTTTGGTCATATGTCGTAGTGGTCACATTTTTATAAATTTTTGAATACAATTGAAAAACAAAGTTGCTAATATCTAAATTTTTATGATTTTTTGTTTTGAAAAATCCTGTATAAAACCGTTGTAATCTGTAATTAAACGGTGCTTTAGTCAAAACGTTTTTTTGATTTATAAAGAATTAAAAAAATATCTTCTTGCTTTTGACATGTTATTCGAAATAATGTGATAAATAAATTTAAAAAAATGATCAAAATATATGTTTTTATCGCCACTCAGCCCCAGAATTACTCTTTAGAAATTAGTTTTTAAAAATCTGGATAAACACTTAAAATTTAACAATAACTTTTAGATAGATTTTGCCGATCTTTTGCAAATAATTTAAATATATCTATAATAATACGAGGCATGTTTTTTAAGTAAGTACCGTTTTGCGATTCCGCCGCCGCAGCGCTACGCTCGGCGTTCCGCGCATGAGCGATGGTTACCTACATCTCTTGTCTACGCACTGACGCCATTACAGTCTGATTCTTCATTGTATACTTGTTTACTCCAGTGTTTAAGATGCCTCCAACAATCGTGAGTGACGCTGATTGTGAAGTACGGGCTGTTATACGATTTCTTAGTTCTAAAGGCGTAAAACTGATCGATATTCATCGTGAGATCGTTGAAGTTTACGGACAAAACATTATGAGTGATGGAATGGTAAGGAAATGGGTGAGAGCATTTAAAAATGGCCGCACAAATGTGCATGATGAAGAACGGAGTAGGCGTCCTTCGGTCGTTAATGAAAATTTGGTGCAGAAAGTGGACGAAAAGGTGAGAGAAAACAGAGGCTTTACAATTTCATCATTGTCCGACTGCTTTGCTCAGTATTCTCGTAGTGTTTTGTATCGCATTGTTACCGAGAACTTGAATTACCGGAAATTGTGTTCACGTTGGGTTCCAAAAATGTTGACGGATTTGCACAAAACCCAACGTTTAGGCAATGCATTCACTTTCCTTGAGCGGTACCACAGTGAAGGTGAAGATTTTTTAGACCAAATTGTTACTGGTGACGAAACGTGGGTGGCCTATGTCACACCAGAATCAAAACAACAATCCATGGAATGGCGACATTCATCATCACCCAAAAGAGTGAAGTTTAAGCAAGCAATTTCTGCCCGGAAAATCATGTGCACAGTTTTTTGGACAGCAAAGGAGTATTGCTAGTGGAGTTTCTGCCTTGTAATGAGACAATCAATGCAGCGTCTTATTGTGAAACATTGAAAAATCTACGTAGTGCAATCCAGAACAAAAGACGTGGCAAGTTGAGTAAGGGTATCGTTTTGCTGCATAACAATGCCCGTCCATATGTGGCTAATCAAACCAAAGATCTCATCAAATCATTTAAATGGGAAACTCTAGATCATCCTCCATACAACCCTGATCTGGCGCCCAGAGACTACCATTTGTTCCAGCACTTGAAGAAACACCTGGGCGGTCAGCGTCTTCAAGGCGATAACGAAGTCAAAACATTTGTGATGCAGTGGTTAACAAGTCAGGCGGCAGAATTTTATCAGGAGGGTATTCAAAAACTGGTGCCACGTTATGACAAGTGCCTCAATATTCACGGAAATTATGTAGAAAAGTAGATTAAGGTACAGGCTTTCATGTAAAAATAAAATTATTGCCATATCTTTGCACGTCTTTTTTTAATTCCAAAACGGTACTTACTTAAAAAACACGCCTCGTAAATCACCATTTGTAGAACATTGTAGAAAACCCCATTTTACTCCCAAATTTGCATTAACTTTTTTCTTTATGGAGGAGCAAGTCCCTCCAGTGGACGAGTGGGATTAAATATTTTGATTTTTGTCTATAGTACACTCTGATCAAAAGATATCGAGTTTTTACTGTAGACTTAATACAAATTAAACTCCCCCAGGACCCTATTCCGACACTGTTATTCACACATTTTAAGGACTCAAAATGGAAGTAGCATCATAAAAAAAATTTCGGTGACCAACCCCTCCCCCCCCCCCCATAGGCAAATTCTAGGTGCGCTACTGTCTGAGAGAACAGGTAATGCTACATAAAAAATGTCAATAATCATTTTTGTTCAAAATTATCTTAGCTAAATTTTTTATTTGAAACATTTTTTCCTATGGAATGAACAAAATCCTGAATAAATCCTGGAATGAACAAAAATGGAAAGAAAATACTTATATAATCGTTTTCATCGTTCTTGGCGTGTGCGTGTAAAAACACTTACAATAACTGCAATAAGTTCCCAATAACAGCTCGATTCGTTTACCTCCTCCAGTGGCGGAGCAAAATGTAGCATGACAAACGAAATAATAGTTATAGACTAGAAAGAAAACTAGAAGAAAATTATAAATTATTTTTCATTAAATTTCTAATAACGGAATATACGTATAAATTGCGAAGAAGTATTTTTCTAGCTTGCAGTACAATAGGACAGGATATAACGAAAAGTACATTTTAAAAGGATTTTGAAATATACCCAAAAAAGTGTTAATTTATTTAACCCACTTTAATTAAAAAATGATACAGATTTTTTAAGTTTTAAGCACTGTACTTAGCGAATTCTGAACTGTTACAACGTACTGACCTTGATTAATTAGCTAATCAGTCAGCGTCTTCACTGGAACTGTCTTCATCATTGGAATCTTCCGCCAAATCGATGATAATCCTACTTTCATTTTCATCATATGTGACCATTTTTGCCCAGTCGTCCTGAATTAATTTTTCAGTATGGTTAACACAATTCGCCCACACTGCAGGTGTTGCCTCAGATAATGCATCGCCCCAGACTTTTTTCACTGTTTCATCTCCACGTCCATGTTCTCCATCATAGTATTGTTTAGAAATGCCCCAGACCATCTCAATCGGATTATATTGACAGTGATATGGAGGCAATCTCAAAACCTGATGCCCATGTTCTTGGAGTAGCTCGTCTATAACGTACCTGGTATTTTGTGGTTTATTCTGGCGACAAAGACTCAATAGCTCTGTCTTGCCCGAATCGTCGTCAAAAATTATTTTTTTCGCTCGTAACCATTCTTGTAAGTCCGATTTTTTCCAACTGGCATTCGGTAACTTTTCTATTAAAGAGCTATGGTATGAGGCATTATCCATAATAATTAGAGATGGTTCCTCCAACATTGGTATCAGCTTTTCGGAGACCCACTTTTTAAAAGACTCTTTATCCATAGAATCATGATAGTCTGCACTCTTCGATTTCGTAGAAAACAGTAATCCAGCATCTTTAACAAATCCTTGCCTACTTCAGGCATGTAAAACAACAAAGCGTTTACCTGTATTTTCGTGTCCTTTTCTGATGCTTTTCACACGGTCATCTTGCCAAGTACGTTTATATGCCCCTTTTAGGAATATCCATGTTTCATCTAAAAAAACGAACTGAAGTGGGCTTGGACTTAAAAAATTTCTCATATAATGCCTCAACAAATACAGTCGTTTGGAGACAATACATGGTTTCTCACATAGCACTCATCTACTATTTTCTAGTTTGTATGAAAACTCACAATTTTTCATAAGACGCCACAAACTTGTATCAGAACCGTCATAGAGATGCTTGTTTCTTAATTATGTATTTAGAACTTTAATTGTAACGTGCTCTCCTTTTGCTTTTATGCCATACAGTACATTTCTAATCTCTCCTTTTATAATATCGCTGACATCATAAGTCTTTTTTTTGTACATTACGTGACTCTCCTGGTGTAGTAAGAGCTGCCCCTGTCTTGTATTCACTCTTTATTCTTGTCACTGTGCGAAGACTGATTTTCAAAGCGTCCGCTACTCGTTCGTGTACCGATGATAACGAAAGCAAAGGTCCGTTGTTTTCTTTTTCTTTTTTAAAATACTCCAATAAATGAACTACACATTGTCGCATTTCTCCTGTTATCGTTTTTCCCGGCATTTTTTTTATTAAATAGAACAATTAGTTATTCACAACAAAAAATAATAAGTAAAACTGTTCGGAACAAATTCCAACAATGACTGACTAAAATCGACTAAAACAACATAAAATATCAATGGTAATTGCTACAATTATAAACCTATTAGCCAGCTCATTCAAGAACAATGCCACAAGTGAAAGATGGGTAACACACTAAATTTTTAGGTGTTGATACAGCAACACTGGCGCAGTTTATTGTATCAACTCAGTGTGTCAACACTATTGTGTCATATAACACAGTAAGCCATTGACACTACGTGAAAGTTTGAAACCTTCCCATCTGTTTTGCATTTACTTAATAGCTGTGCGGACTGACCGAGAGTTGATCTTTTCACAAATAAATCCTTTTTGAGAAGCACACAAAAGGATAATAGATCAGACAGGTTAAAAACTCAAAATGTGTTTGTTGATGTTTGATTGATGAACTAGTTAGATATATTGCGACGTTGTCAGTTTTTTGACAGCAGTCCGAGATTTGGCGAATGGATATACCATCACTAAAGTTAAAAAATGATGTAGTTACGTGATGAAATTTCACATTTGATATGATTAAGAGAATTTTACAGATGAAAAATGCAATCATATCAACATTGGCAGTTTTAAATAGTTCAGCTACAGAATCTGTTGGGCCTCTACAAAACGAAGACTGGACTATTGCTGAACAGTTCATTAAAGTTCTGGAAATTTTTAATTTAGTTACAACTGCCATAAGTTCCGAGCAAAAAGTTAGTGCTTCGTCAATAATATTTTATTACAAACAAATTACGAAACACATGAATTCATTTGACATAAATACAATGATGCCTCAGGTTTAAAATATGGTAAAAAATCTGCAATTTGAACTAAAACAAAGATTTTCAGATATAGAGGTTTCATAGACGAAAGACAGTATCGCAAAGCAGTAGAGAATTTGTACAGCAAGGTAGCCAACACAAAATTACCCACACAAAAAGAAAACAAAGAGGAAAATATTGAACAACCAATTCAAAATATACCGTATAAGGAAGATCTACTTCAAAATTTATGGAAAGATTTTGACAAGGAAGTTCAACAGCATCAACAATTAAGCAAGCATTTTACCGAGAAAAGATAGCTGCGGTATAACCCAGGATCCTCTATTGTGGTGGCACCAGAGGAAGCACATTTACCCAAAATTATACCAAATTATGAAGACTAGGCTTTGTATTATGGCTACATCTGTCCCGTGTGAAAGGATATTTTCTAAAGCCAGACAGATAGTCAACGAAAAGCAAGAGAGATTAAAGACGGATAAAATCTCTTAAGTGATTTTTTTAAGTTATAACTTAAACAATAACGAATAAGTAGGTGTATATTTTTTTACTTTAAATTTTTTGTTTTGTTGCGTTAACCTAGATTTAGATTTTTTTATGTAGGTATCTTTATTCTTTCTTTAGCGTTTAATATCTCTCCACTGATTTTTAAGTTAACTATAATTATTTAAGAGAGTATTATTTTATGTAATGGAATTCCACACAGTAAGAGCTCAAACTATTAATTAATTAAAAACTGTTTACTTATAAAAACTATTTCATCAGCTACTTCAAACCTGCACAGATCAGGGTAACATGTTAAAAAAAACACGTCACTGCCAGCTATCTGTATTCGTAAAGAGGCCGAACTTATCACTGACACCGTATCGGCCAAACGCATCGGTGTTATTGCTACAATACTGAGACGTGAGTGGTCTCTTCATTCCCTTCTCATCGCACTTTACCATGACGAACGTGACTCGCACAATTGAATTACGCATCTGTGTATCAGAGAGAGACGAATATTAAAAATTCCGTAGTAGCTTATTTCAGGCACACGCCAAGAACGATGAAAACGAGTATACTAGAGATTTCAATTACGTCGAGAGTACTTTTAAATTAAAAATACTGAACAATTATCATTATGAAACTGTTCAATATTGTAGGGTAATAAATTTTATTTTTATTAAATCACAAGATTGTGGTTTTTGCTTTACGAAACTAGTTTTAAATAAATTAAATCTAGGTTTTTCTTGATAGTAGAAACTTGTAAAAACTCGTATTTTCCAACTTACATAAATTGCTTCGAGATAAGAGGCGTATTTACAAATATTTAGTAATTGTGTAGTTAAAAATACCGTCCAAGAATGGAAAACATTATCATATATCCCCGAAATCGATAAAAAAAAATCTGATATCGAAGATTGCAATAATTATTGCGTTATAAAAAATATATCAAAACTTTCGCATGAACAAATAGGCAGAATCGTTTTATCGCTTTATTTCGTAATGTTCGCTCTCGAGGCAGCGAATATTAAAGTACTCTAAAGCCCAAGGCACACAGTGACGCTTCGTTGCGGTGTGTTGCTCATCAGTTTCGCGATTTCGGTAAGGCTTGCCTTTCCCATATTCACCTAGCGTTCGTGTGTTTCGTTTAGTAGTGTTTCCCAAACTTTTGTACCCCGTAGACCACTTCCCGATATTTTTGGTTTTAATAGACCCTCAAATGTCGAATGTTTTGAAAATATTCGTTGGCTCAACTCTATTTAAAAAAAACGTACTAACTGCCTTGAAATGTATTTTTGTTAGCTGATACATTCCCATTTGATGGTTGATGTTATCTAATGTCTAATATCTCGGACATATTACACATGGAGAGAAATACACCTTGCTCCAACTGATTATGCAGGGAAAGATCCAAGGAAAGAGAAGCATAGGGAGGCGTAGAATGTCATGGCTGCGCAACCTGAGAGAGTGGTACGGATGTACATCAAATATACTTTTCAGAGCAGCCGTCTCAAAAGTCCAAATAGCTATGATGATTGCCGACCTCCGCCGCGGAGATGGCACTTGAAGAAGAAGAAGTTATCTAATGAAGTGAATTTGACCCTCTGATACCAATTGATTAGTGAGGTGCTTAAATCTCCACTTTCAACGATTTGCAATCAATTTCTGTTTTTGTAAGTAGCTTGGTAACCGTAGTAAAACTCCTTTCACAAGTTACGAAGATGTAAAGTTATCAAAAACTTGTTTACGACAGTTTATAATACAGGATAAGAAAAATATATGGCTTTGAGAGGCCAGAAATGTTGATACTCTTTTCTAAACACTAAGTACTTCGTTATTACTAATTTTTTTATAAGTTCTAGTATTATGACATCCATTTCTGCAATGTCCAAAATATCGGTTGATAATCTACTAGAGTATTTCTATAGTCAAAACATCTTCAAATCTGGTAATAAAATCTGTGTGAAAGGCATATTGAACGTAGACTAAAACATCATCATTTATCAATGACAAGTACGGAAACTAGCATGATTGATTAGATTAATTCTGCCAAGAAAAGCTGCAACGATAAACTTCGCTTTCATTAAATTCAAAATACCACCTTGTAACTGAAAAATAAGTTCATTAAATTTAGTAAACAAATTTGTTAAATAAGCAATATTTGGTTTTCATCTCGTTTTCTTTCATATAGGAAGTATCCAAAAACTGTAAAACACTTTCAAAAAGTGAATAAAATCTGGCCAAACATAATTCTTTCGGCAGCCAGTGCACTTCGGTGCGAAGAAGTAGTATCATCATCATTATTATCACTGGCTTGATAACCCTTTTTGGGTCTTGGCCTGTTCCAGGATTCTTCTCCATTCTGATCTGTTTCGTGCTTTTTTTTCTCCAGTTTTTTATTTTTAAGGTTGTTATATTATTTTCTATTTGTTCTAAGTATCTCAGCTTCGGTCTTCCTCTTGTTATTTTTCCTACTGGCATCTGTTTGAATATTTTGTTTGGTATTTCGCCTTCTTCCATTCTTTCTACATGTCCTATCCAACGCAGCCGTCCTATTTTAATGAATGTTATAATATCCGGATCCTGGTATATTTTGTATAGTTCAGAGTTGTATCTTCTTCGCCATATTCCGTTTTTTTTTGTGCCCTTACATATGTGTCGCAAGATTTTTCTTTCGAAGGTGGTTAACAACGTTTCCTCTCTTTTAGTGAGTTTCCAGGGTTCTGAGCCGTATGTGAGTACCGGTCTTATTAGGGTTTTATATATTTGGCATTTTGTTTTCCTTGCGACGTTATCTGATCTTAGTTGCCTAATTAAGCCATGGTAACATTTATTTGCAATAAATATTCGCCTCTTCACTTCCTCCATAACATTATTATCAGACGTGACTAGGGATCCCAAGTATATAAAGTTTTTTACCCCCTCTATGTTGTATTCTCCTATTGTTATATTTTGTGGCTGCCTTATTTCTGCGTTTTTACTTACCTGCATATATTTTGTTTTTGTCTGATTGATTTTAAGACCACTATTTTGTGCAGCTCGTTCTATTTGGTTGTATGTCTCTATCATTTCTCTTCTTGATCTTGCGATTATGTCAACATCATCTGCAAATGCTAGTATTTGCACGCTTTTATTAATGATTGTTCCTCGTGTATTGACTGTTGTGTCCCTCAGTATTTTCTCGAGTACGATGTTGAACAAGATGCATGGTAGAGCGTCTCCCTGGCGTAGTCCCTTTTTCACATCTATTGTTTCCGTTAATTCATTTTGTATCCGGATTCTACTTTCTACTTTTAGAAATTCTTTTATCAGTTCTATTACTTGTGTTGGTATATTAAATTCTTTCAATGCTTCTCGGTTTATATTGTCATATGCGCTTTCAAAGTTTATGAAGAGATGATGTGTGTTGATGTTATATTCACTTGTTTTTTCGAGGATCTGTCGCAGAACAAATATCTGGTCTATTGTTGACTTATGTCTACAGAAGCTACTTTGGTATTTGCCAACTATTTTTTCAGCGTGTGGTCTAAGTCTTTCATAAATGACGTTGAATATTATTTTGTATGCTGCATTCAGCAGCGTGATTCCACGGTAGTTTCCACATTCTAACTGATTTCCTTTTTTATGTAATGGTATAATAATACCGCGAAGAAGTAGTAATATATGAAATTCCTTGTCGTTTTCTTGACACAACTGCTTGAATTTAATGCGTTGCTACGAATTTGGTTTACTGCATTTATGGCCAATTGTAGAGATTCATGTAATCTTGTTTTCAGATTGTTAGGTATTAAATGTCGAAGCAAAAATCCTCTAGCGTGGATTGTTTCATTGTACTTTTCTTGGACACTCACCATTTTGATTATGTATTTTCAAACAACTGGACTTCTTAACTTTCAAAACATTATTCAAGTGTTTGTCTCTACCCTTATTTGCGCTTAATTCAACAAATAATTGTATGCAAGGTTTGAATTTTTCGAAGTAAAATTTCGGATCAGCGAAAAAAAAGACAGCTGCAGAGATTTACGCAAACCCTAGGCAAGAGGCAACCGTTTTGGCTCACTTGACTGAAGCACTTCAATGAAACGTAGTCAAACCAATACCGTAGACACCAGTTACGAAGATCCAACGCAAATCCTTGTTGTCGTACCGATTCGATTTGAGCGGCTTGTTTACATAATTATCCACGCTGTCAGTAGCGCAGCGGTAACTATTCGGTGCCGTTAATTATATAAAAAGCATAATCACGCCACTGTCCACCTCTACGGATACAGTCGGCACGTGCCACATGCGCGAGGTTTTTATCTTCATATGCGGCGTTTACAGTACTGCTATAATACGAGCAATTTCATGAATGGTAAATAATTTATATTTTCAAAATTAAAATAAAAAAAATCATAAATACTTTTCGTGTAAGATATAGGTACTCAATGCCACTTAATAAAAATGGTCATTTTACGTGGACCCTCATTCACATTTCGTAGACCCCCAATTTCTTTTTTCCTTGTCGTGGACTCTCTGCAAGCCGAAATCGACCCCTGGGGATATATAAACCACTTTGGGAATCTACAAGCGTTTCGAGCCTCAACTTACCTCCATCCCGATTCGACACTGTTAGGTGGCTGTAGGTCTGTCAAAGAATAACGCAGATGTCTTATCACCAGCTAGACGAAGACAGAAACCTCGCGTAGAACACAAGGGCGAAAAACCGGCTTGATCCTGATGTTCACCAGGTATTGGGACTGCAACAGTATGGCCCATCGGTACTTGTGGCTTGATCATCAGAAATTATAATTCCTGGTAAATATTTAACCGATACCTCTCAGCCAAGTACGGAAACATCTAAACCAAGTTCCAACTTTTATGTACATACTTTTTATATACATACAAAAAATTTTGAGTAAGTACATCCCTGTACTATTTAAGTTACACTAATATTTTTTTATTGTATTGACATATGCATTAGTTTCTCATTTTTAAGCCTGGCGAATTGATTTAATAGCCATTGTTAAACATAAAGAAATAAAGATATGGGAAAAAATATTAAAGTTTAATAAAACTCTACACTTTATTAAAACCTAATAGATGTTGACCAATGAGTGTTGTTAAGTGTGTGTACTAGAAAAATCACGCTGTTTTCTTCGCTTGTTTAGAATGAGTACTTCGGGGAATACTAATGGAGCTGTGGGTAGTATAGAGGCACATAATACAGTAGTGATAGTAAATGATGGCAATTCATTATCAGGAGCTAAAAATTCTCCTGCCTGTAATGGCGACTCTGCGGTTGTTCAAGTAGGTGAATCTACAGCTGAATCAGGTATGACTTATAGTTGATAAAATTTCTATCAGTTAATTTTTCCTTGTTGTAATCAGACAATAACCTAAGTCTTTAAAATGTACGTTTTATTACGTTCTTACGTTCTATTCTGATATTCGGTTATTAGAATAACCTCTAGAGGAATAATATCGTTTAATGTAAGAAGTTTCAGTTAATATATTAAGTAATTTTATTATTTAAAAAAATGTTTTAATATAATTCAACTCAACACTCTCTAGAGGCCCAAGATTTCATTCAAGAGTTGTCTTCGATTTCTTTCTGTGCTAGGTTTTTCTAATTTTACACCATCAACAATTTCAAATCTTCTTTTACATCTATTTTCTGCGATACGTCTTCTTTATATATTCTTCTTCTTCTAATGGCGCTACGACCCTTTGTGAGTCTTGGCCTGCTTAACAATGTTCTTCCATTCTGCCCTGTCGGATACTTTCCTTCGCCACTGCCTGATGTTCATGGTTTTAAGATCTCTCTCTACGTCGTCTATCCATCTTTTACGGGGCCTTCCTCTTGTTCTGTTTCCTTGGGGCTTCCATCTCTGGACTACTTTTACAGCTCGATTATCTGGCATTCTTTCTAGGTGACCAAGCCAGTTTAGTCTTTGTGACTTTACAAATCTGACAATATCTGCGCTCTGCATTAGTTCATCCAGCTCGTGGTTCGTTTTAATTCTCCACGAACTATCGCTGCATTGGGTTGGTCCAAATATATTCCTTAGTATTTTGCGCTCAAATATTCTCAGTTGATTTTCATCAGTGGTTGAGAGGCCACGTTTCACATCCATATGTGACCACTGGTCTAATTACTGTTTTGTAGATTCTCAGCTTAGACTCACGATTCAGTAACTTACTTTTCATTAAGTCTTTGTATGCATAAAAGCACTTATTACCGCTAAGAATCCGTGCTTGCATTTCTTGACTGATGTTGTTGTTATCATTTATTATTGAGCCTAGGTAGGGAAAAGTGGAGGCATATTTGTAGGTATGGTTGTCTACCTTCAGATTCTCATGTTCATTCGATTTTGTGCACTCCATATATTTTGTTTTGGTTTCATTTATATATATATAGACCAAACGTAGCAGCTTCTCGTTTCAGTTCTATAACTTTTTCGCTTAATACCCTTTTGTTGCGGCTTATTAAGGCAACATCATCCGCATATGCGCATATTTGCATAGATCTTGTATTAATACAGCCGTTTATATCCAGTTTTCTAACAACAGCTTCTAAAGTTAGATTAAAAAGTGTTGTTGATAAGGCATCCCCTTGTCTAACTCCATTTTCAATATCAAAGGCCTGCGTCATATTTCCATCTATTCTCACCATAGCTTTGGAACCCTCCAGAGTCATTCGTTTAAGTTTAACCAACTTATTGGGTATCCCTAACATAGATAGTTGCTTTAACATCTTTTGTCGATCTACTCCATCAAACGCCTGTTTGAAATCGATATACAAGTTGTAAATAGGTATGTTATATTCAACACATTTTTCATGTAGACCTCTTAACATATGTATTTGGTCTATAGTTGACCTCTTTGGTCTGAAGCCACATTGGTATTCACCAATAATCTCCTCCGAAAACGATTCCAGGCGGCTGTATATAATTCCTGATAATATCTTGTAGATGACATTTAAAACTGTTATGCCCCTATAATTTTTACAGAGTCGTTTGTCTCCCCCTTTGTACATAGGAAGTATGATTCCCACTTTCCAATCTTCTGGGATGACTTCTAGTGTCCATATGCGGTCGATTAGTTTATGGATACGCCTCCATAGCGCATGTCCACCATTCTTTATCAGTTCTGCAGTTATTCCATCTGTGCCAGGTGCTTTGTAATTTTTTAGATGTTTTATGACGTTTATCGTTTCTTCCAATGTTGGTTGCTCAACTAGTTGTTCTGCTGTGTGGTGAATTATCTCTTCATCTTCGTTTTGTTCTTTTTCTGGGTTTAACAGCTCTTGGAAATGCTCCTTCCACCTTTTCATTATTTCCTCTTTCTCGCTGATATTATATATATCCTCTATATATAATATATATTAGGTGATTTAAACAGCTAACGCCTGATTCCCACGTCTAGTCGCCATCTTTGCCTGTTTTGAGCGTCTTCTTTCTCCAAATTCTTGCGCTTCAATGTCTTCCTGATATTTCCACTTTAGGACAATCTTGGTCTTTCTCTTTTACGTCTTCCTGGAGGATTCCATCTAAATACTCTACTTGGCCATCTACTCTCTTCCATCCGTAGATGTTTAAACTACTTCAGATTCTTTCTTTATATTCTACCAGTATCTGTGGGATTTAATGTACCTCTAATGGCCTCGTTGGTACTTTTTTTGTTATTCTGGCGCTCCTTCAAAGATAGTCCATCTCTACTACATACGTTACTACAGATTCCACAAGTGCTCTTCAAATCCTAATCTTTGTTTTCTCTTTTATATGTCGATTTTTACTTTCTGAACATTCTTGACGTTCACATTCAATTTATTTGAAATAAAGTTGGTAGTTTCTTAAATAGGTATTTCATCTTGAAAATTCTTTTGGTCATTTCTTTCAATTCTTAATTTAATTGGGAGCTTTTTACTTCTTATGAAAGAATGTTAGATGTGGAAATATCCAGCAAATACATGCATTGTCGATATTGCCACTTCTTAGAATGATCAAATACTTTTATTTTCTTTAATCTGTTAATAACAATATTGAATAGTCAGCTATGGATAAACAATCAACTAATGGAAAGAGTGGAAAGCAAATGTGTGTGGGTACCCACGTAAATAGCGAACAATTCAAAAATTAGGACTTCCATATGACAACAAAATATCGGCTATTTTAAATGCTATATAGATCTGGGTTTAGTATACAAAGTGGAAGTTTCGAGTATTTTTGAACATATTATGAGAAAAAATAAAAGATATCAGTTGGCTATTCGAGAGAACGTTTTTGGTAAGAGACGCCCGCGAAGACGACCTATTTCCAGGCTCTATTACCAAAGAACTTGGTTTAATATAACGACCGCACGCCCGTTGCGAGAAGGTGTAAAAACTCAAAATTATCATGATGATTGCCAACAATGCATAAGTACCACAAGAAGACAACTCATACTCAAAGGTAAACTCGAAGGGCGATGGGAAATTGGAAGAAAGCTACAATCATGGTTACGAAACATTCGAGAATACATTGGCATATGGAGTGCTTGGAAACTGGAAGTATGTTGCTCAGGATAGAGATCGATGCAAGGAGTTGGGACAGGACTATGTACAAAAATGGGCAATGGAAGGCTAAGAACATGGAGTGCTGAACAGCTTTTCCACATGGACGAACACAAAACCGAACACCGCTACTAGCAGATGTGAGGTTAAAACTAGCAAAAATTAAGAGAACAAATACAAACACCAGCACGCCTATAAATACAAGAGAACTGATGAGAGACGAAAATCTGAAGAAGAGCTATGCAAATCAAATTAATGAAAGAATGCGAATAATAGAACAAAATGATGATATCGAAGAGATGGTCAATGATATTAAAGGAACGATTCTGGCAGTAAACAGGGAAGTTAAAACACAGATCAGAAAGAGAAAGCATAACGAATGGATGACGGACGAAATTATGGATCTAATGGAAAAGCGAAGGCAACATAAACAACAACGTAATCAAGACAAATACAAACAGATACACAAAGAAATTCGCCAGAAAATTAAGAAAGCAAAAGAACGTTGGATGGTGGAAAGGTGCAACGAAATAGAACAATTGCAGGAAAAAGGAGATAGTTTTGGACTACATAAGAAGATCAAAGAAATATCGAATATACACAAAAGCCACCACAGAACAAGAATACGCAACGACAGAAACGAATACATAGAGTCAGAAGAGGAGATAGCAATGGCGTGGAAAGAATACGCAGAAAGACTTTTTAATGACGAAAGACCAACACAACCAACGCGCAAACTTCCTTCCGAAAACTTATCAGGGCCATTAATAATGCGAAGTGAAATAGAATATGCAGTTAGAACCACAAAGATGCATAAAGCAACAGGTCCAGATGAAATTAATATAGAAGCAATAAAACTACTAGACGAGGAGAATATCGAAATCTTGGTAAAGCTGTTCAATATAATTTATGATACTGGTTACATTCCGCGAGAATGGCTGCAGTCATCCTTTGTGATGATCACAAAAACAGCTAATGCCACAAAATGCAATGAACACCGCTTAATCAGTTTAATGAGTCACCTGCTGAAACTCTTCCTTAGGATATTACACTCAAGAATGTACAAGATACTAGAAGAACTTAGCGGGTCAACACAATTCGGTTTTAAGGGAGGACTAGGAACAAGAGAGGCAATTTTATGTTTGAACACTTTAATACAAAACTGTTTAGATCAACGAAAAGATGTCTACCTCACCTTCATCGACTACGAGAAGGCATTTGACAATGTTAAACATAATATCATGATGGAACTACTACATAGGGCCAACATTGACCAGAAGGAGATCAGAATTATTCAGAATCTATACTGGAACCAAATGGCAAAGGTGAGGATTGATCAAGACCAATATACGGATGAATTTGAAATCCAGAAAGGTGTCCGCCAAGGCTGCATACTCTCTCCGATGCTTTTTAATTTATATGTTGAAAATATATTTGCGGAAGCATTAGAAGACACGGAATTAGGCATTAAGGTGAACGGCATACCAATTAGCAACCTACGCTATGCGGACGACACAGTGATTATAACTGATAAATTGGAAGATCAGCAGTTATTACTTGATAGGGTGAATAGCATAGGTAAAAAATATGGCCTCAAAATCAACATTTTGAAAACGAAATATATGATCATTAGCAGAAACCCTCCAGAAAACCCGATAATATGCATAGGTGACGATCGCATAAAACGCGTGAAAACTTTTAAATACCTTGGCACCACAATCAATGACCAATCGGATCCACAACAAGAGATAAAAACCCGAATACAAATGGCAAGACAAGCTTTTGTGAAATTCAGACCGCTCCTATGTAATCAAAACCTAAATTTCGAAATACCCTACAGAATGGTCAAGTGCTACATATGGTCCATCTTGCTTTATGGCATGGAAACGTGGACTTTGAAAAAAACATCTATCAACAAACTTGAAGCATTTGAAATGTGGTCATTAAGAAGAATGATGCGCATACCTTGGGTGGATAGAGTTCGAAACGATGACGTCCTTAAGAGAGCCGGCGTGGAAAGAGAACTCTTTAAATTAATTAAAAAACGCAAGATTGGTTACCTTGGGCACATATTGAGAGGAGCAAAATATGAAATACCACAGTTAATCCTACAAGGGAAGATCGAAGGTAGGAGAGGAGCCGGCCGCAAACAATTATCCTGGTTAAGGAATATTAAAGAATGGACAGGAATACACAATACAGGCGAGCTGTGTCACGCCGCCAAGAACAGAATTCTAGTAATGAGATAGTCGCCTACGCACTTTGGTGTATGGCATGTTAAGAAGAAGAAGAACACAAAACGACTATTTTTATAGTAATCGCCAATGTCCGAGAGACAAGATCGGCTAGTGACCAGCAGATTTTGTCGCGCAAGGGCTCAGATGACAATTTTTAAGGATAAGGATCAAAAATTTTTTCCAAGTTGGTATATCCAGTGGATTTTGTTGAAATAAAAAGTGGTGGCCTAAATATTACAAAAAACGTGTTTGTCTACCGACTCAATGGGCAAAAACGAAAAGGATACAAAAACTCACTTTCCAGATTTCAAACTACTACCATTTTTTTATTCAAACCAACTGTAACAGTATTGGAATATATTAATAGTTTTATCACTAACAACTTTAAACATAAAATAAGTGATAGAATTTCATTTTTACCAACAGTTCTGGCCTATCTGGAAGGTAAAGTACCAATTAATAAAAAAAATTGATATATGCAAGCTCATGGACTACATACCAGAGGAAAAAAGATAATTTTTTGAAGAGATTATGCAGTGGCCTACTACTGATGCAATTAATGATGATTAATGCTTATACTTTGTTTGACAGACAATAAAATTTCCAAAAAATATTATTATTGCATATTATTGCAACAATTAATTTTAAAGCAGTTTTTCTTACAGCGCTTTAAAACAGTTTTTTGTTTTTTTTTTATTTATTTACGCTGCAACCACAAGGGTTATTAGCGACCTAAAAAATATAATACAGGTAAAGGTAGAAAAAATTACAATAATTGATACAGTTCTGAGTCTTTAAGATAACTTATTGTGTTTTTTAATATTCATGTTTTTTCCTAAGACTTTTGATGGAACAGGCATGAAGTCAACAGTGATATTATTATTCTTTAGAGGAATTATTTACCGATGAGTCGGAATCTTCTTCCGATAATGAAGTTTTCACTGTAGAGAGTAAACCTATGTGTTTACCAAGTTTTCGTATTAATTTGGTGCTTATGGTTTTCATTCTTTTGTCGATGTAGTATGAATGTAATTCCGTTAGAAACTTTATAAGTACATAAGAGTCTTCTGAGTACAATTTTGTTACGCTGATTATGTCTTTTGATCCTTGTATAGTTTCGAATAGATCCACTACTTGATCGAAGCTTAACAATTGCTTTTCCCTTTCTATATATTCTCTAACTGGTTCCAATAATGTTTGGAGATTTGGTATATCATTTCTTAAGTTTTTGTCATCAGTTTTGGTTTTTTTCTTTAATTGAAGCTTAGGTTTTTCAAAGTTTTCTTCGGAGGGTGGCGTGATTGCATCTTCTAGGGTTCTTTTTCCGATTGCTTTGTTCGAAGTTACTTGGGGTTCGTAAGAATTCAAATGTGTATTTTTATTTGGAGGTAAGTGTTGACTTGTTTCGGGTAAGGTTGATTTATGTTTTTGGGTATTAGAGGATGACTCAGACGATGGAGGTGTTGCGATTGTAGTGTTAACTGAAGAGGTGGTCAAATGTATGGATGTATTTTGTAGTGAGCACTGTTGGGTTTGGTTTATTGATAAATTTGGGATTGCTACTCTTTGTAATGTGGTTTGAGAAGACGTAGTAAGTGTGGAGGGAGTGGTATTTGAGATTGCGGGAGTATTTTGTAGATTATCTTGTTGAGTATGATTTATTGATGAATTTTGTCTTATTTCTGTTTGCATTGCACTATCATTGTGAGGATGGTTAGAAGGTGAAATATTTGGACAATTAGCTGCCTGGTGTCCAGTTAATTTGCATTTGACACAATTTTCGTTTTGGGCTATAAATATGCGGTATGATGTTTGTTCCAACTCGATAATAAAAGATTCAGGTAGTACAAAGTTGTCTGGAAAAGGTGAAACGAAAATTTGTCTTCGGAAGCTTAGAATATGACTAAAGGCAGGATTGGTTGCTCCTATCCGTAGATATGATATGTCTGAGAGAGGATTTAAACCTAGTTTTATTAATTCGTCCATTAATATGTTAGAAGGTATACTTAAACATACATTGGACAGAATTAAGCGGACTGATGGAGTTATTAATCTTCTCGCTTCTAGTATATTTCCATTTACTATTATTTTCTTTGTTTCTGCTATGAATTTATCTACTAGGTTTTTGGATGATAGATATATGCATATTCTACCGTTTGATATACGGGATGCGAAAATTATATTTTTCGGTTCTATATGCTGACTTAATCCTTCAAGATAGTCATTAATTGTACAATTCTCTAGAGTGTTAAACAAAATAGCTTGATCTCTGCTTGGGATTAATATACTACGTGGTTGACTAACTGCTTTTGAGTATGATGCATTTTGTGGTAGCTGATTGGAAGATGACATCTTTTAAATGGATTTTAAAATCCGACTAAAACCGGTGCTGTTCTACAGCTTTCGTTGTGATACCAGTTCATGTAAATTGGATAATACTTATAACTGATTGCAGTTGTTTACTTAAATATATAAATCCAAATAGATGAAAAAAGTATATTTTATCTACTCACGATTCTAATATTCAGTATACAAATCACTTTCACTTTTATACTTAATTACTTTTCTTAAGTTATTAAACCACTATAAAATTAACTTCTTTGCGAGCTATTTTAGATTAGACTCGAACATGATTTTGATTTTAATATAATTCACTATTTACATGTTCAGAACTGAAGAAATAATCGTTTAAATATTTAAGTTTTTAAGAGAAACTTTGAAATGCGTCTAAACACTTTGACAGTTTTTTGACGTTCCACAGTTTTTTCTGATTTACTCAAAACTATAATTTCTGACTCATGTTTCTGAAATGACCGATTCAAATAGGGTTGAGGTTATAAATTAATTTAACATGTATTTTCTTATTAACCTTTCAGTTTTTTCCATTTAGTAAATAATTTACATAGTTATCATCATCATACAAACTGAGAGAACAAATCATTCTCTTATCATACAAACTGAGGACTATGGAATCAATTATTAAACTCGAAAAGTCAAAATAAAAGTATGACAGTTCTATTTGACGTTGTATTACAAAAATAAGTGATTAACATGAATTCCATCAAGCTAACAGTTTATTAAATAATCTGTGTGAAGTTGCCAAAACGAATACATTTAATCTTAAAATTCACCTCTTGTTGCAATGAAGAAAACGTGGACTCACTACATGATTACAACCGGATCAAAACCGTCCAAACAGTTTGTAATATCTGGTGGATCCGGACCAAAGAAAAAACGCAGACTTTTATCAACTAGAAAGGTATAGCTTGTTTTTTTTGGGAGTTCCTTTAAATTTATTTGCCTAAAAAATGCAAAACAAAACTCGATGAAAATCCTTCCTTTCTTTTAAAAAAATATTTTTTGTTTTAGGAGCCTCGGATAGCATGCGAGTGAAATGTCCTACTTGGGAGGAAACTCAAAGGGTTCTCACGAGGAAGAAAGTGATCAAGGGCGATAGCGATTCTAAGCTGGCAAAAGTTTTGACAACGTTCGATCTGACAGCTCTGGGAGTTGGCAGCACACTTGGTGTTGGAGTGTATGTATTAGCAGGGGACGTTGCCAAAAATACTGCCGGACCTGCTGTGATAATATCATTCTTTATAGCCGCTGTGACTTCAGTATTAGCAGGTAAATTATAGGATTCTTCGGGTCATCTTTCTAGAAAAGGTTCTGCTACGAACTGATTTTTTTTTATTTGCAAACCTGTTGAACTGTTGTTCATCTGCTAAACTATCCTCTGATTCATCAGTTCTTGCAAAATTTTAGTTGTAAGTTTTTGTGTAGAATTTAACAAATTTATACTTCTGTAGTTTTCTGGCTGTTTTTTATCTCCTTTGTTGAATAGTAGAATTAGTTCGCTCGTTTTCCATTCTTCCGGTATTGTATTGTGTTTTATAATTTTTTTAATTACTGTTTTTAATTGTTCTGTGATTTCTGCTCCACAATATTTTGTTGTTCTTCTTCTGCATAGAGCTTTTTTATCTATTCAATCCATGTATCCTTTTCTATGTGTTTTGGTTCTATTAGTTCTTTTACCTCCGTTTTTTGACCTCTTATAAAGCGCCATATTTCGTTTTGCAGACCTTTTGCGTGTTTCTTAATAACATAAAATAAATTAAATTAGAACCCATCGCTCCGTGTATGGACGATAAGAAAGCTATGCTTCCTCTTCTCGGCCACTCTCGGAGTGCCACATCCCGTTCTTTTTTTAACATTTAAAATGTTAATTATACATTTTTTATATACCATTTTTACGTTTTTATACCATTTCGAAAGTGATTTATAGTAAATACCTTAAGTATTCAAGAAAATGGGAAAACTGATTAATTTTCTATTCTAGGTCTTTGTTACGCTGAATTTGGAGCGAGGGTACCAAAAGCAGGCTCAGCCTACGTATACAGTTATGTTTGTATAGGCGAATTTTTCGCTTTCATTATAGGATGGAATCTCATTTTGGAATATCTTATAGGTAAGTATTTTATACAACTTTGTAAAGCACATTTTTAACTGACAAAAGCTAGATAATGGATTTGTGTAAACAAATTATCGGACATTTATTATTCTTTAAGTACACTCTGTCAGGCTCAGAACATGTTAACAGTCTGTAAAATATTTTAGGATCCGCAGCTAGTACCAAAGCAATATTTTTATACATAGACGAATTGGCGAATAAAACTATGGTGAATTTTTTCACACAAAACATACCACTAGGTGGAGATCAAATCTCGCATTATGCCGACTTATTTTCATTGGGGCTAGCTATTGCATTTTCAAGTAAGTATTTTTGAAAAATCAGTTGAGAAATAAAACAGATTTATAACAAAAATGAGATATTTTTTAACAATAGGACATTTCATTGTATTTTTAGTTGCTCTTGCCTGTGGCGCCAAAGAATCTTCAATGATAAACAATATCTTCACTTTTATCAATTTGATGGTTGTGCTGGTGGTAATTATCTCAGGATTGTGGAAAGGTAAGATAGTTTATCTTAAAATTTTATATATTCGTTGATTCTGTGTAGGTTGGTTCGATATGTATTCGGTCTAGGTTATGTCACCCTGTATTTCAGTAAACACAAAATTATTTATAGGTTGTATCACCCTGTAGTTCGGTAAATAAAAAAACGAGTGTGGCAGTCCAGTGGGACTGCCGGTAGAAGTTATACTTCTATACACGCGTTCGCCGTTAAAAATTTATATAGGAGTCAATCTGCACAATCATTACATATGTAATGCTATAGGTAAGAGAGAGCAGAAAGAGAAAAAGAATTAGTTATATAGGTATATGGTGCATCGTTTGCTGTATATAAACATTTGACCTGTAATAGGAGTATAGTAAATGAAGTATTGTATCAATATTTTAATGAAAATATATATTTTTATTTTTATATATGTATAAAAGGAGTTGAATGCAAAAAAAAATTTACGCATACTCTGCAGTAAAATTGATTGTTTATTTTGTTATTAATATAAAAATTACAATACAATAAATACACTGCAACATAATTCAATGTAATAATACAATATAAATTAAAATGTAATATTCATAAGTATTTAAAACTGCCAAACTTACTTTATGAAGATAAAAATAAAAAACCAACAACTCGGATTATGTTGTAAATTTTCATTTTATTTTAAAATTTATGTTTTTTGCGTATATTACATACATTTAATAAGATTAACGTGAGGTTTTTAAATATTACAAAAATAAAAAAGGAAATTCATAATTGGGATTCGAACTCACAACCACCAGTGTATGAACCAAGCACGTAAAGGATTTGCCAATTAGACATGACACTAATGGATTTCAAAATTGACAGTTCTCGGTAAAACAGTGATTATTTTGAAATACAAAAGCCTAAAATAATTATAAACGTTTAATTTTAAATAATGCAAAACATATCACATAAATAATAATATTAATACATATTATATTATATATAATATTATATATATACAATATTATATATCATCATCATCATGTGCAGCTTTATCAACCGTTTCCAATTACGGTGCAGCCTCCCTTATTTCAATGTTATTTTATGTTCTTATTATTATTCAACGATGTCTTAGTTATACGTTGTTCTAATAATTTGCGCCCATATTTTTCTATCTTGTGCTATTCGAGACCACGTTGTTCCTGTTAATTTTCTAATATCATAATCCCATCTGAGATTTGGGCGCCCCTTTGGTCTCTTAGCGTTCCTGGGGTACCACATAGTTGTTCTAGTGGTCCATCTGTTATCTGTTCTTCTTGCCATATGTCCTGCCCATTGCCATTTCAGGGATTTTATTCTTTGGATTACATCAGTCACCTGGGTTTGCCTCCGTATCCATTCAATTCTTTTACGATCCCTCTTTGTTATCCCTAGCATACATCTTTCCATTGCTCTTTGAGTTACTTGGAGTTTCGACGTTATTTCTCTCTTTAATATCCAAGTTTCACATCCATATGTCAAGACGGGTAATATGCATTGATCAAATACTCTCTTCTTGAGGTATAGTGGCATTTTGGACTTGAAGACTATGGAATTTCGTCCGAATGCTGACCACGCTTGTTTTATTCGTCTGTTGATTTCCGGAAGTAGTGATCCCGATTTATGTATGAGCTGTCCCAGGTATATGTATTCATCTACTACTTCTAGCGAGGTTTCATTAATTTTTATTTCCACGTTGGCGATCAGATCATTGTACATTATTTTAGTCTTTGCTAGGTTCATTTTTAGGCCTACCTCATTGCTGGCTGTATTAAGGTCATTAATTTGCAGTTGTAATTCTTCAGGACTTCTAGCAATTAGAATGATGTCATCAGCGAATCTAAGATGGTTTAGGTATTCTCCATCTATACATAGACCTTGGTTGTTCCAGTCTAATTTCCGGAAGATATTTTCTAAGGTTGCATTGAAGAGCTTAGGGGATATGGTGTCTCCTTGTCGGACTCCTTTCTGAGTGGGAAATTCTGGGGTATTTTCATATATGCTTACTCTAGCTGTGGCCTCTTTGTATATATTTGCTAGCGTTTCGACATATGGTTTATCTACTCCTTGGTCGACAAGAGCTTCTATGACTGCTCTTGGGTATACGGAGTCAAATGCTTTCTCGAAGTCTATGAATGCTAGCGCCAGTGGTAGATCATATTCTTTTGTTCTGCTCATTACTTTCCTTAATGTTTGAATATGATCCATTGTGCTGAAGCCACTTCTAAAGCCTGCTTGCTCTCGGGGTTGTGCAGCGTCAAGTGTGTTCTGTATTCTGTTGTTAATGATTTTGGTGAATACCTTGTATATCACAGGTAGCAAGCTGATCGGTCTATAATTTCTAATGTCTTCCTTGCTACCTTTCTTGTGAATAAGGATTATGTTGGCTGAATTCCACTTTTTTGGAATATGTCTCGATTTTAGGCAGTCTGTGTATATTTTTGCTAGGATTTTCCAAGTTGTTTGACCAGCAATCTTTAGAAGTTCGGCTGTAACACCGTCATTACCGGCTGCCTTGCCGTTCTTCATGTTCTTAAGAGCTGCCTCTACCTCATCCACGAGAACATCTGGTACATCTTCTTGAACCGCAATTTCTTCTTCGCCTATTTCTTGTGCTTCCGGAGCTTTATATAGACCCTCATAGAATTCGGTTACATGTTTTATTATTTCATCCCTATTTGTGATCCTTTCGTTGTTGTTTCCCAATGCTATTATTTGCTTTCTACCGATTGCCAACTTCCTCTTGGTTTTCCTATAGTTTTTATGGTTTTCGATTGTATTTTGTACAAGTCGTTCATTGTAGGTTTTTATATCTTCTGCGATTTTTTTCCGTATTACTTTGCACAGTTCGGTATATTCAATTCTATTAATATTGGAGTTAATTTTCATTTCTCTTCGTTGTTTCAGGAGAGCTGTTGTTTCATCTGAAAGTTTTCTATTGCTGTTGTGTGCTTGTGATCCTCCAACTTCTTTGGCGCAATTTAAGATTGTTTCCATTAAGTGTGTGCTATTCGTTGGGTCTTGTAATTTTTCTTGAATTAAATTTTGATAGCGTTCCGAGTTGTTGCTTAGGTTAGTGATATTTACCCCTGCAGTTGGTTTCTGGAGTAATTTCATTCTTTCTAGTTTAGTGTTTAGAACGACCCGAGATCTAATTAGTCTGTGATCGCTACCTGTTCGGAATTTGTTGAGCACACTTACATCCTTTATGGTTTTCAGCTTATTAGTTAGGATGAAATCTATTTCGTTCTTGGTAGTTGCATTGGGAGCTAACCATGTCCATTTCCTATTGAGGTTCTTCTTAAAATAGGTATTGGGTTTATAATATAATAAAAATAGATTTCGAACAAATAAATAACACTTCTTCTTCAAGTGCCGTCTCCATCAATGGAGGTTAGCGGTTATGGTGGCAAACGTTTGTCTATCTTCAGCTGTTCTTAAGAGTTCCTCAAATCCAAGTCCTGTCCAGTTTCTGATATTACGTAACCAGGACAATTTTTTTCTTCCAATTCCTCGCTTTCCTTCTATTTTGCCTATAAATAACACAATAAAGTTCTATTCAAACCAATAAAAATAAACTGCCAATCCTGCGGCTAGAACATGGACGACCCACTGTTTAATACCTGAAAAAATAAAATTCAATTAATGTCAAAAAATTGAAACGGCACTTACGTTGTGTTAATAAACACGCGGCGAAGACAACAAAGGAAGGGTCAGAGGAATAGAGATGGTCGATCAACACTCGGTCCGGCGAGGAGCGGAAAGTGACTAATCAATACTTAGTTACGGGAAAGAATAGGTCTGTCTAAGATCAATACTCTAAGACTGGATACGGAACTGCCACTAGATCGACACTCTAGCAGAAGCGGTTGGCTTTCAGTCAATACCCTAGGGCCAGTGGAGTTATCAGATCAACACTCTGACGGAACTCCGGACGGTTTTCCTTCAGTCAACACCCAGAGGCCTGGTGGAGTTTTCAATAGATCAGCATTCTAACGGAACTCAATTATCTCTTGTGGCGTACGCTGTTTTATATCTCTAGAAGAGGAACTATAGATTCGCGGACAACTCACTAAGGATTACAGGAATAAATCACGTCACGTTTCCTGAATAAGGAACCATGTTGGAGTTTTATTACCCCAGGACTCCCACATAAAGAGCATTTGGCTGATAGTTGTGCCTCTATCGCGCATCAGAGTGCTACAGTGGCGAAAGGGATGGTCTGGAGCATTGGAGCGGCGTGGAGTGACTCCTATTTTACTCGAGTTAATACACCTCGCTCCAATAACTTGTTACACCCGAACGTTATTCTAAGGGGTGAACAAGTCTCACAGGCTGGGTTTAATTAAATTGCTTGCTTGGAAGAGCAACTTGTGGTGAGAGCACGTGTGTACGGAGCGCTGACGGCACCGAAGCGATACAAATCGTTACAATTTAGACAGATCGAGACTGTCTTCAAAATTGTTCACTTATTAAGAGGATAACTAAAAGAATTATTTATAGAGTGTGTCCATAAAGTGTGCAAATGCTTTATCATCATGAGTTGATTATTTTCTGAGGTAAATTTCGAACCGGTTAATTTTATATTTTAGTTTTTTACTTTTTTTTGCAAACAATTAATTCTTATCTTCCACTAGCTTGTAAAACATGACGTCATAGGTTATTTTTTACGCCTAAAGAATAAATTTTTACATGAAAAGTTAAAATCGCCTATTTTTTGTCTCTGATTCCCTTGTTTGTCCATCTTATGGTTGTACTGGTAGTAGTAGTCAGGTGTGTAATGTAAAAAGGTAAGTTGATAGTGGTTACGGTAACAGTAGATAATCAGTAATTGTATACAATTAATGATTGGAATACAAAGGAAAACTAAATTTATGGTAATATCGAAATCAACACAAAATGTCCAAAATTTATATTTACACAATGAAATTATCGATCGAGTTAGCAAATACAAATATTTAGGCACTTTAATAAATGAAGACAACGATAGCTCAGCAGAAATTAAAATAAGAATAGAAAAAGCCAGATCCATATTCACTAAAATGAAGAGAGTGTTCTGCGGAAGAGATTTGAGCCTTGAAATGAAACTTCGCCTGATGAGATGTTACGTACTTTCTGTGCTGTTCTACGGAATGGAGTCATGGACGTTGAAAAAGATTGATACCAAAAAATTACAGGCATTTGAACTATGGATGTATCGCAGAATCCTGAGAATATCATGGACCGAGAGAGTCACAAATGTCGAGGTCTTGAGAAGAATGAATCAAGAAAAGGAAGTCATATTTACGATCAAAAAACGAAAACTGCAATACTTGGGACACATTACAAGAGGCGAAAGATATGAACTGCTTCGAATAATTATGCAAGGGAAAATAGCAGGAAAAAGGTCCATAGGAAGAAGACGAAACTCCTGGCTAAAGAATCTACGGGAATGGTATAGCTGTAGCAGCAACGAATTGTTTCGGTCAGCAGTTTCGAAAATACGTATAGCCCTGATGATCGCCAACCTTCGGAACGAAGATGGCACTTGAAGAAGTATACAATTACCATAATCGACGGTAAATGTAGGTAATTATTTTCAATTATCTACTTTTACCGGTAATTGTATACAATTGCCAAAGACCAGCGATAAAATATAAAATTATGAAATAAAAACAATGAATTTCAACTGCTATTTAAGAAGTGTGATTTTATTGAACTGAATTAAAAACAAGAGACTCTTGTTTAACCTGAATTGAGTATTTTTGCCTGAATTAATACTACCACTTTACTTACTTACTATTTTTTGTGACATGACAAACTCTCATGGCACTTGGAATTCCACAACTTTCCATTTACATTTACTTTTTTACTGATACTCTTACCCACCCGGGCAAAGACGTTTTGTTAAGATACCCACGCAATGAAATGTTTAGGTTTGGTACCTCGTCTAGAGAAATGAATGATTCTTTGCAAATGGTAAATTGATTTCTGCTATAGAACTGTGGCAGTCGCCCTTGTTTAGTAGCCAATTCGTGTAAATAATTTTGAACACTCATAGTAACAGCCAAAACATTTCTAGAATCACCTCGTGCCCTGTCAACATCTAGCACTCTTAATTTTACCGTATCATCGACATTACCAGGGGGAAATTTCAAGTTTGATGTTTTAAGTATTTTCTTCGCTTGCTTTTCAATACCTTCCTTTGCACTCTCTGAAATTTGATTAGAAGATTATTCTTCTATAATCGCATTAGATTCATTCACTGGTGGTTGCTCAGGTTATTCTGGTTCTTATTCTAATAGAAGCTGATTTGGTTCATCTACTTCTGGTTCTTCACGTTCTTCTGAATGAGGACCTGACTGGGTTTTTTCTAGTTGTTCCACCAACGCTTCCAAATCTTCTTCAGTCGAAATATTTTCTAGAGCATCTTCTGTCAGTGATGAAGTTTTCAGACCAATTTTGGTAGGAGCCCCAAACATAGTTTTATACGGACTGCACTTGATGCCAGAATGGGACGCTCTGACCACTTATTTGCTTGGTTGCTCTTCAACCAGGAACTGGAAAAAATGAATTCGAAATACTTCATTCCATAGGAAAGGACACAGCTTTTATTTAGGCACACTGGTATCTGGTGAAATGAAAAAACAGATCAACTAGCAACTACAAGCCGTATCAACTTAGAAGATACTACAAAAATTACAAAATATCCTTATAGTGACATGAAACATCTGATTTAAGTTCATTGCAGTAACATTTGGCAAAATTACTGGGAAAATTCAGCAACCAAATTAAACCCAATATGCCCAAAGGTGAACAGTTCTTTGAATAACCCCACAAGTAGACGAGATCAAGTAATTATAAACCGTTCAAGAATTGGTTATACTGCTGTCCCAAACAAATTTTTAATGAGTAATGAGAAGATGCACCACCAATTTGCAAAAACAGATCCACTTCATTGACAGCGAAACACTTCTTGTTTGACTGCCCATGTTTCCAAAATCAAAGAAGAATGCATATTGTGTTTGTCATCCCACTAATAACCCTGCGTGGTTGATGTGGAATAAGTGTTTTAAATAAAAAAAAAAAACATTTTTTTTTACCATTTAGTTCGAAATTCACAGAAAAATTTATTTGAATTTTTTTAGTTGATACTACGAATTGGAACAGAACGAAGGCTGAAGCAATGGGAAAGGGCAATGGCGGATTTAGCCCTTACGGTCTAAAAGGCATCGTGAAGGGTGCAGCGCGATGCTTCTATGGATTTATCGGCTTCGACTGTATTGCCACAGCAGGTAAGTCTTACAAAATAAATTCTCTACAATCGGAAAATATTTGTTCACTTTTTAAGTCATTCCTGAATCTACAGATTTACTGATCCGAAAAGTTGATCAATTGATCTGCAGTCATCGGATCTTTTTAACGTTTCTGTCCAAAAAAGTCATAGTTTTTAAATTTTTTTTTTTGTGTTTCAGGCGAAGAAACAAAGAATCCGCAAAAGTCGATACCGATAGGAGTTGTGGGATCTCTTATGATAGTATTTTGCGCTTATTTTGGCATGTCTACTGTCATGACCATGATTCTACCGTATTATGAACAGGTAAGATGTAAAAATGTTTACAAAGCTGTGTTTTTAAAACATTTTAAAGCTTATGCTTTGTTTTAATTTCAAAATGATTTCTTTAATTCTGAACTTGTAGCCCAACGGC
Source organism: Diabrotica undecimpunctata (assembly GCF_040954645.1). Classification (NCBI taxonomy): domain Eukaryota; kingdom Metazoa; phylum Arthropoda; class Insecta; order Coleoptera; family Chrysomelidae; genus Diabrotica; species Diabrotica undecimpunctata. Next base: position 4,443,376 of record NC_092807.1, on the reverse strand, counting down.
CGGTCCCATTTTTTTTTATTAAAAAGAAAAAGAAAATTCTGGTGTTTATAGGATCGGTACTAGCTCGACTTGGCGCAGTCATTCGGATATAAAAGGCAGCTGTTTGCAAACACAGTGAAACCAACTTTTATTTAGTGGCAATAATTTACGCAACAAACGCATACACTACACACAATTATTATTGCGCTAAGTACAATATGATTTAACTTTTTTCCAGGATGAAAACGCACCACTAGCTTATATTTACACTAGACTGAACTGGACTGTACTTAAATACGTTGTTAGTATCGGAGCAATCTGTGCACTGTTTTCTAGGTAAGTGTGACAATATTTTTTAATTATACACTGTCGGAACTCCAAAAAATTAACATACCGTAGAAATATCTTAAAAAGACAATTTTGAATAGGTAGATATAAGAGTTAAAGAGTTAAACTATGAAAAAAATAAAAAAAGGATTGCTGGATAGATCAAAATTGAGATATGGATCTAGATTTAATGTATATCTAGTTTTTGCATCAACTAAGGCAAAGATTTTTAATCCATATTTGTTCGGTTTGGAAGGAATATACTGTTTAAAATCGCATCTTCCCCGAAATGCCCAAGTTTTTCATCTATAGTGCCATACTCGCTGATTGTGTAGGCATTTTTGCAAATTTGTATAAAACTTGTAAACAATTGTCTTATAGGCGCTAGCTTATCAGACAATTGTCTTTCGTCTCGAGTTTCTAAATTATCAAATCTAAGACGTCTTAACAAAAATAGAAAAACGTTGCTGCTACATGGTTAACCAAAACATTTCAACCTTGCTGCCATTTCGCTCCCACAACTCTTCTGTGCTTAACCGATTACTTTTCAAACACCCAACTAAATAGAGCAATCCTAGAAAAGCTCTTATTTCGATTACATCAATCAGTATTTTTATCAGAACGGGCTGTGTTATACATCTCTTTCATTTGATCTTTATATTTGGTCGTACTTTCAACAATAATGTTTAAATATCTTCGGAAAAAAACAAATTCCAACAATCAATTATGGATTTGGCATTCTTGCCATATTTATGCTTTTACTGCCGGTAAGTGAAAAACTTTATTAAATTGGCGAGTTCTAACCATTTGCACCGGGCAGTGTTTTTTCCAGACTGCTCCATCTGTGCCTATAAAAGGAACAATCCGTGATACTTTTGCTGGTATTACGTCATCCACTTCGCATTCATCGCCGTCACCCTCTTGTTCAGTATCTGAATCTGAAAGATGTTCCTCTATGTTATCAACTTCACCCTCTGATTCAATGTCATCAAAATGTTGTTCTGTGTCAGTTTCTACTCTCTCAAGCAATTGAAGTAGATGACTTTGCTCCTTTTCATAACTCATTGTGCTAAAAATACTAAATTTAACTAAGCAAAATATAAAATAATACATGTTTACGTAATAGAATACATAATATCAGCAAAATTACTCACCACTTGTAAAATAAATTCCAAGAAACGAAAATAAAACAACAGTCACTTGAGTTACTTAAGTGTTGGCGCCAAGTCTAATGAACCCAAATAGGCTGTAACTATAAAGATAAAAATCTGGCAAGTTCTCTGCTTGACGGTCGATGCAATAATAAATATTAGTACTAAGAACACGAAGTTCATAGTTTAAACCCCACTCTTTTTATACCGTCTAGTACGACGTTTGGGTCTGAGAGACTTGGCGCCACCGCTGCCGGTTAAAAAAAAAGATATACCGTGCTAAATAGTATATATTGACTCTTCGACTTCCGACAGTGAATAATTCAAACAGGAAAGAATATATCCAACGCGTAGTACCTCCACTCATGTTTCTAAATATGGATTATCTTTTTAGTTTATTAGGAGCCATGTTTCCACTGCCAAGAATTATTTATGCCATGGCAAAAGATGGTCTTATCTTCAAACCGTTGGGAAAAGTACATTCTCACTTTCACACACCGTTGATGGGGACTTTAATTGCTGGTGGTCTAACAGGTAAGTCTATTTTACTTTGTTTAAATACAAGTAAAATAACAGCATTTATAGATTGTTTAAAAGCTTTTGACAAGGTTAAAAATAATTAAAATACTAAAGACACGAAAATGAATCACTATTACAATATAAAAATAGTTTATTTGGACTCACAGCTCATCGTTTTGATAATGAAAATGTTTTCAGGCAAATTCTTCGGCCATTTAAGTTCTGTCATGGTTCAATATGTTTAACACCCTTACTAGGTGCCACTGTAATGGACATTTACTGGTCATAAATTCAAATATACTTCTAGGCAATATAAATTTAGCGGGTTTACAGATTTCGCAAAAAGAAGCACCGTATACTTGGTGAGAAAAAGGTAGAGGAAAGGAAGAAAGAGTGGGAGGAAAGAAAATGAGCGTGAGAGAGGGAGGAGAAGCGAGAGAGAGATAGAGTGGTTGTGTGAGTAAGAGAGGGGGGCAGAGAAAGAATGAGAATGATTTCATTCGAAAAAATCCATTTTTAAGAAAAGTAATAACTAAGGATGGGAAAAACCTACCGGTTTTAACCGAAAACCGGTTTTTTACTTCGCAGTAACCGGTTTTATTGGTTGCTTTTTGTCCTGGTTATAACCGGTTTTTATTTTTAAAGTAAAAACCGGTTATTAGGTTTTTACGGTGATTAGGATTAGGTTAGGTATTATTTTGGATCCCAATCATAATTATTATTCTTAAATAATTATTCCAAACAAAACTAGAATTCAAATTTTATTTTATTTTATAAATACAGAAGCAAACTGAAAGTGCAAACTTGTAACCTATTGGATTAAAAAAACCGAAAACCGGTTTTTGGAAAAACCGGTTTTTTTGGCCGGTTATAACCGCCAGGTTTATTAAAAAAAACGGTATAACCGAAAACCGGTGTTTTGTCAAAAACCGCCATCCCTAGTAATAACCGGATAAGATGGTGCAGTTAAACTACTGGACAAGCAAAAAAGCTTCCGAACAACACTTTTGAGTATAGATTTTCTAACACTGCATTTATGTTCAACGAGCATTCAACAAAAGGTTAAAATAATAAAATAATAGGTAATAAGTTCATCATCATAAATGGCTCGACAATCCGTTGTGGGTCTTGGCCTGCTCACAAAGAAGTCGCCACTCCTGTGGATTCCTGGCAGCTTCCCTCCATCTTCTGACCCTTAGAATCTGTAGGTCTTCTTCCACATTATCAATTCATCTCCTTTGTGGTCGTCCTATACTTCTTGTGCCCTCTGGTTTTGAAAATGTTAATCTCTTCCTAGCAATGTGTTCAGCCCATCTAAGTCTCTGCACTTTAATGAATTTCACAATATCTGGATCGGTGTGTAACTGATATAGTTCAAAGTTGTATCTTCATTTTTATTTACGGCCGCAAAAATCTTTCTAAAAAAGGCTTTAATCCTTTTGAGATAAGGTCCACGTTTCAGCCCCATATATCAGAACCGGTCTTATTAAGGTCTTGTATATATTGAGCTTTACTGCACGTTTTATATTTTTATTTTTTAAATGTTTCTGAAGACCGTGAAGTGTTCAGTTTGCTATTGCTATGCGTCTTTTTATTACGTCGCTTGTCGTGTTTGTTGCGTTTACTAGCGATCCAAGATATGTGAATTCTTTGACTTGCTCAAAGGTATAGTTGTAAATTTGAATTCTTTGTTGGATATTTCGAGGGTTTTTAGAAACCAAGATATATTTGGTTTTTTCTTCATTTACCATAAGTCCTAATTCACTTGCCGCGTTCGCAAGCATTATAAAACACTGCACCATGTCTCTCATACTTCTGCCCACTATAACTATATCGTCAGCGAATGCGAGAATTTGCATCGATCTATTAAAATAGTTCCATTATTAATATACATATTAAAGAGTAGACACGCCAGCGCGTCCCCTGTCTTAGACCATTAGTAATGTCAAAGAACATAGAGTTTTCCCCTTCAATTCTAACGCATGAGCTTACGTTTTGCATTGTTAGTTGGGTCAACTTAACCAACTTAGGTGAGATCCCAAAGTCCATCATTGCATTATATAATGCTGTTCTTTTCACACTGTCACAGGCTGCTTTGAAGTGACTTTTCTAGAATTTGCCTATGTACTTGAATTTGATGTGTAGTTGACTTTCCAGCAGTAAATCCGCATTGATATTGACCAACAATCCTTTGTAAAATGTTTAAGTCTTTCAAACAATACATTGCCGAAGATTTTATAAGCAGATGCTAACAGAGTAATGCCTCTATAGTTCTTACACTCCAGTTGATCATCCTTTTTATGCAACGGACATATTATTCCCTTTAGCCACTCTTCTGGTACCAACTCATTCTGCCTTATAAGTACTATTAGTTTATGGATTGCTGCAAAAAGTTGATGACCACCTTTTTTTATACATTTCCGAACAGATTTCATCGATTTCTGGGGCATTATTGTCTTGGGATGGCATTTACACTTCTTCTCTTGTTGGGTCTTCACTGTGTAGCTGATGTAGATTATGTTGATTGTCATGTTGTAATCTCTTTCAATATCGTTTATATTTAGATGTTCGCTGAATTGTTGTGCCCATCTATTAAGAACTGAGTTTTTATCATGTAGTGTCTTTACCGTCATTTCACCGTTAGTGTCTTTACAAAATTTTAATCGTGGTTTAAATTCTCGACGGTTATTATTTAAGGATTTGTAGTATTTTCTCGTTTCATTTGTATCGAATAAACTTTGTATCTCATTGAGAGTGTTCTGTTCGTATTCCCTCTTCTTACGTCGATGGATCCGTTTTTCCTCTCTTCTAAGACGTCTATACTCTTCTTTTTTTCTTCGTGTAAGTTTTCTGTCCTTATTTGATCTTCTATTTGCTGTCTGTATACATTTGCAATGTCGGGATCTTTTAGTTTATTAATGTCTATTTTTTCTCTCTATAAAAGTAATAAGAGAGAGAGAGAGAGAGAGAGAGAGAGACCGAGAGAGCGTGGAGAAAGACATCCATAGAAAGGTTATGCATGCAATAGGGGGTAGAGATAGATAAAGAGCGAGATGGTGTAGACAGAGAGAGGAAGGGATGAGAAAGAAAGGGCTGTGTATCGTTACTAATTTGTGCTAATGTTCGTGGGTCTAGGAGAATGGCTATTATTTGTTTTAAACAAATTGCTATAAAAATATTGTCTAGAACATCAATCGCTAGTGATCGTCGGTAGTGAACGTGTTAAATTAATTTAAAAAAAATTAGCAAAAGCAAATGAAATGTTGTACATCAGTTTTATTTTTATTTAGGTACCTTAGCGTGCTTATTTGACCTGAACAAATTAACAGAAATGATGTCGATAGGAACACTATTAGCTTATTCTATGGTAGCTGCGTGCATTCTGATTCTCAGGTATGATCAACTTCAAAATGACACTAGTAAAAATGTAACATTTACATTGTGCTTGTACTAGTACGTAACAAAGTGGTAAATATTTGATTTTCATATATTTTAGACATTCAAAACAGGGCGACTCAATCGAGAAAGAAGAAATTACATTACAGACATTTTTCGCACAAATATTTAACAGACATACCAAAGAACCTACAAAATTATCTGCTACTGTCGTTTCTTGGGAAATCATAGTTTTCTGTAAGTATAAAATGTATTACACTACTGCGCTAATATTTCAATTTGGAAACCTGACAACACCGATTGGGAAACGTCCAAAAAACATCTAGTTTTGAATATGCTCAGACCGTTTTATAAATTTTTTACTTATATTTCATAACACTTATTTAGCGCCTCTCGGAAAACACGTTTTATAACAGATATTGGTATTTTTTTAGTTGCTTTTTCGTTCATTCTCTCGGGTATAATGACCACTTTTGAAGACTCTCTATACGCTGGAAAAACGTGGATTATTGTTACGGCTGTGATTTTGCTGATCGTTCTGGCTTTTTTGCTGGTATTGGTGTCTTTCCAGCCTTCCACAACTATCGACAATGGATTTTCGGTAAGTATATTAGAGAAATTGATGTACTAAATTGTACATACGAGGGTGGGGTGATATTAATGTAGAAATCAAAATATTCGAATTGTTCTGTTTTGGTGCATTATATGTATCAAAATTTTATGAAAATGTAACGTTTCTCGTAACACGTACCCTCATATGCAAGGAAAGAAGCAAAGCAGACATCCAACTCGCCAACTCGAACAGAATGCTTGTTATGGCGATTCTGCGTATTGCTAGCAATAGTTACAGTTAGAAAGTTGTAGTTATTCGTGGTCATAAGAATGTTTTTGATAAGGAACGTGAAAATGCCCTCGAAATCGACACGATTCTAGATGTCAACAAAATCCATGATATGCTCATGGCAGATTGTAGAACCAACATTAGTGAGATAGCGAAGCCTGTAAACATTTGAACTAATCATGTGCGTAGCTTCATATAAAAACATTTGGACATGCCATTAATCCGAAGGATCTTTTCTTCGATACCTGATTGACAGAGACAAAGGAATCGTCAAAGCTCTGGAAAAATACGGCAAATGTCCACCGAAGATCGATAAGACGATTGCAAAAGTGATGGCAACTATTTTTGGGATGAAAAGGTTATAACTCGCATTTTTACTCAATGTAGTGTACAGTAATAACTGGCATGTACTTTACGCCTTTTTGACCCTTCCAATACGGATTTGAAAAAGAAATGCCCTTGTTTGTCTTGCAAAAAATTCTCTTATAATAATTACACTAATTGAGATAGGAATTAACCGAAAATCCAGTGTATTAGCCAAATTTAGCCCGCGTGGCAATTTTTTCTTTTCGGCGACAAGGTCATAGCCAAAAGATCTTACTGAATACAAAAAATCCGATTAATAAGAAATTCAAATCACTTATTCCCATTTGAAATTTCTGGAATTTACAATACATTCTGCGGAACTTTCAAAAAGATAAAGGACAAATCAACCGAAAAATCTCCACCTCCAAATTCTATTCATACGGGACCCAAAATAGACCTCAACGCCTTTAAACAAATCAGAGCTGTCACAAGTTATCCCACACTGGAAAACGAGAATAATAAGATAAATCTATATAAATAAAAGCACTAGGGAGACTCAAAAATAGAGGAGTCTTATTTTTACTTCCAACATAGAAACTATTTATAAAAACTCGAAAACACCGAAATTCACATTCCGAGAAGAAACCCCTGCAGATCACTTACCACTTCCCGACAGGGCAAAAAAGAAGAATATATCTTTATATATAAAAAATCTCGTATCACGGTTTTTGTCCAAGCTAATATTCAAAAACCGCTAAACCGACTGCAATAAAATTTTGTGAAAGTGTATTTGTTGGTCCAACTTGGGAGATAGAATATTTTTTATTTCGATCAGTGAACCCCTTTTTTTTAATTTTAAATTCAAAATCTTTTATACGACTTCACCTCTACAGTTTTAGTTCATTTGATCCATGTAGTTATAAAATATCATAAAATGACGTTTTCCGTCGAATGACCATTTATGATCGATTTTAACACCCTCAAAATACTTGATTAATGACCCCCTATTAATGAACGATTTCATTATAGGCAACACAACATACATTGCTTGCATACATTAATTAAACGCTCTGTGATTGTGACCTGTGCTGTAGGCAACCAAACATACCTATTTATATTCCAACTAAAAAAATTAAAATGAAGTAGCCGCTGTTACTACTATCTGTCATTGTATGTCACTATTTACTTTATTGTTTAAAATTCTGTGTATTTGAAAAATCAAAAGATGGATATTGACGAAGAGTTTAACTTAACTCCACCAGAAATTTGAAATTTAGTTTTGTTTATTGTAGCACCCTGGTGATGCAAATAAAGATTTGCGAAAGATTGGTAGACTAAAAAGAGTACTTCTTTGTCCTGTCTTCCGCTGCATACTATATATTTATTCGTTGAGTATTTTACTATTATTATATTATGTTTTCAGTCGTTATTACCGTATTATCTTTATATTGGATTCGATATAGCAAATTAGATTCTGTATAGTAAATGTTTTTTTTGCAGGTTCCTTTTATACCATGGGTTCCTGGAATAAGCATTTTTACGAATATATATCTAATGACCAATATTCAGAAGGATACGTGGATCAAGTATGGATATTGGATGGCTATAGGTAAGAAAATATTTTCACCAAACGAGTAAGTCACTGTTTAATTGTTTTTATCTTATGACATCTATAAGGGAAAGTTAGAAAGTTTTCATTTTACCTAGTTTTTTATTATAATTATCGATTTATTGCACAATATCACTATTCTTTTGTCTAATACAGTTTATCTAACTATAATATGGGCCTTTATGCGTCGTATCGTTGTTGTTCCATTCGATATGAAGTCATTTTTTTTCCTTTTTGTATTTTCATGATTGCTAATATTAGATTTCTAAAAGAATTCTGAAGAAATTCGAATAGATAATATCAGGGGAGCGAATAATGAAGACATCACAATTCCCATTCCAAATCCCCTAATTTCCACATTATCAAACCACCAAGTTGGTGAATTCGCTGTTCTTGTAAAACACCACCTTTTCTTTTGCAAATCAGACATTCAATTCATAATTTTCTCATGTAATCTGCTCAAGAAGATCTGGCTCTTATTATTTATAAGTGCTAAGGAGTTTTGCCACTTTTCATCGATAAAGTCTGTAGAAAAATCTATATTGTAGACACTTGGGTCATCAATAAAAATACTGCTCAAAAAGAATAATATGGTACATTTGAACTACTCTAAACAAAAAGGTTTCAAATAGCACTTTTAAGTATTCACTTGCCAATCCTGCATTCATGGTCAACGAACAAAATTGTTCAAGATTGAACAAAAATTTGAAATAACCTGCTATGTAGAGGATGCTTCCAAAAAATTTCCAGTAAACGAAGAAAGAAGATTCATATTTAAGAAAAGGAATAAAGACGGAATATTTGAACTATTGGACGAAAATAGGTTTATAAAAATCACTATTGATTTTCTCACCCTTCATTTATGTTAATGAACACTGAACAAAAGGTTAAAATTAGTTGTAGAATGGTTAAATAACCTAATATATATGGGATTCGCATCTTTGCTTTGCTTGACACTATTTGAAGAAGGAAAATCCACATGTAAGTAAAGAAACAAAAAGGCTACATTTGAGCTCGAACAGAGGTTTCCAAAAAAACTTTCAAATATACATATAAATAAATACACATTGAACAAAAGGTTAAATTTAAATGAAGAATGGGTTCAATAACCTGATATGTAGGAAATTCACATTATTGCTTAGAAAAATTAGACATAATTCAAAGAAGGAAGATGAACAAAAAGAAATATGAAAAGGTAATATGATACATTGAACTATCGGACGAAAAGAGCCTACCAAAAAAATCGGTTGCCTGTAAAGTCGGTTTTACGGGCGAAGATTTTACGTGACAACGTCTTTTTCTCGGTAGAATATTTATTGATATGAATATTATTAAATTGCACAATAGGAACAAGGAATTGAATGAAAATAAGAATTGCACAAATTTTAACTATAGAAATATATTTTGTTTACTAAAACATTGTACATGTAAACTTAAACTTAACTAATTTCTATTTGAGTGATTTTGTTGAGGATAGGACGATGATAGGAGAAATATGAAATGAAAGGAAGTGTTTCTGCTGTAATGTGTCTTGAACGCCAAGAACGCTCGAGAAAGACAGAGACACAAGCACGCACCGATTCAACGCGCCTAATTCTCTAGTGCTGCGCGCGCAGCGGACCGATCATGTTTGAGTGGGAGAGAGACGCAAGGCATTCGCCGGTCCGGCGGGCCTCTCTCTCGTTCGGTGACTCACTGTAACAGACGTGAGCGGGCGTTACACTTTTTCATGAATGACTCCGAGCCACAACCTAATTTAAGACGTTGTCACGTCAAAACACTTTCAAGTATAGATTTACAAATAACCCTGCATTTATGTTTAATTACCATTGAACAAAAGGTTCAAATAAGTTAGGGACTGCTTTAATTAACATTATATGTAGAGGATTGACATAACTGCTTTCAAAAGGGTGACATTATTCCAAGGAAGAAAGTCCATATGCAACAAAATGAATAACTGACAATGAAGCAAGTCCATAAAGATGTGATTACTTACTGTGTACTAGAAATATCTATGTAAGGAAAAATAGAGAAAGAACAAATCCAAAAAAGCTAATAATTCATTGTGAAATGTTATTTACTCTTTATACTAATACACATATTATTATTATGTTGCAAAACTGTTATGAACAGACATAACAATAATAGCCAAAAGTGAACCTTACATTACAAAATATTGAATTACAGAAATTCCACTTTATTTTTATTGTAGGCTTTTACCTGTATAACGGCGTAGCAAGGGGCTGCGTGACATATCCATGACATGGCTAACTTCAGGCCAGTCAACTCAAGTTGTCATGGATTTGACACATGCTTGATTTTCTGAGATTTTTGAAAAGTATTATGAAATATAAGTTTACTTAGACATTTTTTGAGCCTATTCTTTAGTTTACTTTGAATTATAAACCTATTAAATCTAAAACAGTACCGCATAGACCTATCGCCCCTTCATCCCTTTCCAGAGTCATTATCACACTTGTTCATATTCCGAGGCGTCAGTGTTCAGCTTACTTCACTATGATCACTATCCCTAGTATTTATTACTGGATATTGTCTGGTAAAATGTGGCTTTTATATTGTTAAAGTTAAGTATATAGTACCAGTGACAGGGTAGTAGTGATGGAACTGAGAACTTAAACGATTCAAAATACATTCATCTTTTTCACTTGCCAAAAATGGGTGTTTATTTATTTCTTATACGGTAAGATGCGCGTTAATAACGCTGGAATAGTCTATATAAATATCATGACACTAATAGTTAATTTGTGTTTTCTTTTAGGTATAATTATCTACTTCGCTTATGGATTGTGGCACAGTACGGAACGTGACAGAAGCAAGGATGACGAACAGTCAAAGGCCATCAACCGTAGGGATAGTTGTTCGTCATAGTCGAATACCAAAAAATATAATAAGAAATTCAGTATTTTCTTGTATTAGAAGCAATTTATTTATATTTTTTACACTGAACACTTATTGTTTTCATTAAAGTGAGTAAAGTCTGCGATCGAGTTAGTTATTTTAGTTTTGAAAGCCTACCGATGATTATGGGTACTATGTCCTTGGGGTGTCATTTAGAAGGACGTCATGTGTCCAGTTGACTTTACAAATGATATAGAACTCTTGACATGCGAAAAGAAAAGCGATATAACGCCATTGGGCATATTTATTTGAACTTGTTTCGTGTCACTTGTCATATTTGAGCTAGAAACATCAAGATTATTGCTTTATCAACGCGCAAATTGCCCCACCACTACCAAAATGAGATAACTTTCGACAACCTTGAAAACATTCTTTTTAATTGACTTTTAAAAAGAAAACAGTTTACTTTTTATTAACTCTTCGTGATAGAGTCGCTGAAGAACTCTTCGTGAAACGTAAGACCTGACAGAAAGCTCAAAATGTAATTTAATATGATGATTAACTAGTAGATTGCACAAACTCAACGATAAATGGAACGTCTATTGTTTGAATTTTGACCAGAAAATGCTCGGTTTTTAATCTAGATAGTAATGAATTTTTTAATTTAATTAATTAAATATAAAGTGTATGGTTAGTTGCATATCAACCAGATTGCCAAATAAATAAGAAAACTTAAGGTGGTGTGACACAATATTAAAATTTATATACATTTTAGGTACAGTTATCGTCACTATTTCAAACCAAATCTTCAGCTTATGATTATGTACGTGAACTGTAAACCTTCTATTAATGATATCTAGTTAAAATTTCCAAAGAAAGCAGTAATTTTTTCATAACTGTACTTAAATGAATCCATGTCATAACTTATTTGGTAACCTGCTTAAACATTGGTATTGTGAAAAAATTATAGAGCTTAGGTACAAAATAACTACGTTAAATGATTAACTATCCAAAAAGCTTAATTTTAAGCAAACGTTCATTATCCATACTATCGTAATTTTTAAATTAACTGTACCTAAAGATAAAATACAATTAAAAGCTGCAAACTGGAGATTTTGTTGATATTATCGTAACAGAATGCAAAACAAGGAAAAGCACCGGGTTCTGATCAAATTCCAGTTGAACTGTTAAAAGCCTTAGATGACGGTAATATAAAGAGACTCAACCGAATTCTCAACCACATATATGTAGAGGGCAACATCCCGGAGGAATGGCTTAAATCGATATTCTTACCTCTACCAAAAAACAACAATCTCAAATCATGTAATGGCTATAGATTGATAAGCCTAATGTGCCACCCTTTACAGATTCTCTTAAAAATTGTTCAAAACCGAATTTATAAGAAATGTGAGGAGCAGATAGATCAAACACAGTTTGGCTTCAGAGGAGGCATGGGTACAAGAGAGGCATTATTTGCGTTGACGGTACTCTTGCAGAAATGTCGGGAATATAACAAGAGTGCATATGTATGCTTCATATACTTTACGAAGACCGAGTGCAGCATATGAAGTTAATAGATGAATTAAAAAACATCAATTTAGACAAGAAAGAGATTGAGTTTATTAAGGCTATATACTGGAACCAGAAAGCAGTAGTAAAGGTGAACGATATAGAAACAAATAATATACCGATTGCGAGAGGGGTCAGGCAAGGATGCGTCTTGTCTCTGACGCTTTTCAACGTGTACTCACAGGTCATATTCAGAAAAGCCTTATGGAAAAGAAAAGAGGGAATAAGAATTGGTGGAGAAATCGTAAACACCATGAGATTTGCAGATGACACGGTAATTATGGCTGAGAGTATAGAAGAACTACAAACTTTACTAGATGCAATAAATAGTGAATGCATTCAAATGGGACTTGACATCAACACAGATGAGACCAAATTTATGATAGTATCAAGGAGTCCAATAAATAATGAACAACTAACCCTTGGTGGACAGCAAATAGAGAGAGTGACAAACTATAAATATCTGAGAGCTTACATCAACACAGAATTAGATCCAGACCAAGAGATCAGTGTACGAATAGAAATGACAAGGGCAGCGTTTTTAAAATTCAAGCAATTGTTCTGTGACAAAAATCTGAATACTGCGCTGAGACTGAGGTTTGTTGAATGTTACGTTTGGTTCCAACTATTGAACGGGGTAGAAACATGGACGATAAAAGCGCAAATAGTAAAGAAGCTTGAAGTCTTTGAACGTTGGATATACCGGAGAATGTTGAGAATTCCATGGACTGACAGGGTCATCAAAAATTGTTGAGAACAATAAAAGTGCGCAAGACTGCATACCTTGGACACATACTGAGGAATGATAAATATAGTCTTCTGCAAGTCATCAGGCTGGGTAGAGTCGATGGCAAAAAGGGAATAGGTAGAAAGAGGAAGTCGTGGCTGCGAAATATTCGAGACTGGACGAACATGACTGTAGACGAATATTCCACGTTGTAAAAGACAGAAACTTTTAGAAATGTGGTCGCCAAACTTCGTTAATGGGGACGGCATAGGAACAAGAAGACCGTAACAATAAGTTCACGTGTCATTTAGTAGAAGGCAGACATGATATATTAAATGGCGACAGATGCGCGTTTGCTGATATCTGCAAAACATTGAAAACTAGTTTTGTAGTAACCATGGAAATACGATTCACGTGGTTTTGTTTAGCAAAGCGGCCCCTCCCAGTAAACATTTTGGCCTCGTTTGACTTTCAATCATGATTGTATAACGTCTCAGTTTCTTGACAATACAAGTATACAGCAATTATAAGAGGTTTGGAACAACATGTTTCTTCGTGACGAAGTCTCGCGGTGCGATGATTGTTAGTATAGGTGAGAACTAAAACGCAGGTTCGTAAAACAGGCTACTCAGCTAAAATAGGTCTTGCTTGGTCAAGATTAAGAACTAGCATAAGCTCCGATAAAATAAAAATATTTATTGCCCTAATAATATATACATTTGACACTTAAATCTAACTTAAGATATCTTAGCCTTCACTCTTCTTGATGTCCCGCTGTTGCACCGCCTGATGTTGGTTTTCTTCCTCTCGGATCTTGAATTTTTCTGTCATGGACTCTTTGGCTTCTTCTTCTGTAGGTACTTATTTGTGGCATCGTACCTACTTTCCTGCTTGGTTGTCTTCAGCAACCACCCGGCTAGACCCTGATCAGATGGTCGATCAGTCTGTGGGTTTGTCTGTACATCCTCTGGATCCGATTTTTCGCGAGGATGTCCCTGGTACGGAAGGTACGCTGCTTTTATGCATTTCATGGTTGCATGTGCACAGCGATCTTCCGTCGGAGGACTAATACAATCGGAGATAATAAACCTTGTTGTAATTGGCCGGTCAGTGATCTTCGCTGTGATTGGTCCACTCTGGCAACATGAAGAATACTGCCGATTGAAAGCGAACGGTACTGATCGACGATGTACGTGCTGCCATCTACTCAAAGAATTTTTAAACGTTAGTCGAATGCCACTTTTTTTAACTGCGGTGTGAATATACCTCCTTAAAATAAGAGTAATATGATGTAAAATGATTTTCTAGTAGCGCCATCTATCTATTATTATAATAATGACTCTCGTACAAAATTGAGTAAAACGATTCTCAAAAGCGCCATCTAGTTCATTCTAGAATATTTTCAGTCTCGTCTAACATTAAATAAGGCTTATAATAAAGTATATAATATAAATAATATACGGATAATAAAAAACAACTATTTTATTATCGTCAACTCTTATTTTTTATTATCAAATCTGAAGCAACTTGCGTCTCGTTGTTTCGGCGAAGTCCAGTCGGTTCTTCGGAAGTTGCCCACGTAAATATCTTCCTCTTTGGCCGGCAAGTACGCGAAATAATTGTTTCTGAAGGTACGAAACGGAAAAGGATAGTCGTACATTATAGGGAAGTACTCTCTGGCACTGTGGACTCGTAACTGCTTGATTTTGCGGCGGTACTCGAATATTAGCGAAGAAGTCTGCAAAAATAATAAAAATATTGCATAAAATTGAATGTTATGGTACCAGAAACGTAAGATGTTATAATCGAACAAAAAATGAAAGCATAAATAAGTCCCAGTTTGACATTTCGATATAAATTGTATTCAACCACCTTAACTAATCTTTTTATTTAGAAACAAGATAAGTATTGGTTATACAGGGTGTTTCAAAAAAAGGTAACCCCGTCTCTAATAAATAAATAACTAAACTGAAAGATAATTGGGATTTGCTTAGTAAAAAATTTTTGTAACGCCATCGGTTTTCAAGATATAAGGCGTTGAAGAAAAAAAAATTTACACATTTTTTACGATTTTGCCGAAACTACTGGCAACATTGTAATGAAATTTTATACGAATATGTTTTGGAAGCTGATACATCCCATGAATTTGGTTTTATATCTGATTCTCATAGAGGGCGCTAGTTACACGGATCGTACTAAGTATTAGTCAATATAACTTTTTTAAGAGTATAATTATTAATCAAAATTTCAAGTAAACTTAAACATCATTCAATTTTACACGAAAAAGGTACTCTCGGTAAAACTCGATACTGTATACCGTTTTCTGAATATTTTGATTTGAAAATTATGAAGTAATAATTGATGCTGGTAGTAATGATAAAGTTCTAATAGATATACCTCTATTTTCGCCAAGTGTGCCATGGAAATCTGACATTTATTGATTGTTATGACGATAAATCAACAATAATTAGAGTTTTGAAACCTTGTTATTTGTAAAATCAAATCAAAATGTACTCAAATGTTGAATACACTGACATGTTATTAACCTTAGGCGAATGTTTAGGATGTTCTAGTGCAGCCGTGACACGTCATGCAGAAAAGTTTCCTAGAAGAAACTTACCAAGTAAAAAACCATTTAGAGCCGTTGAACGACGTTGTCGAGAAACTGGAAATGTGAGACCAAATAAAATAAATTCTGGTAGACCAAGAATAACAAGAACAATTAATAAAGAAAATAATATTTTAAATTTACTTGATCAAGATCCAAAAGTTAGCGTACGGAATATAGCAAGACAAACAAATACTTCTTCTTCAAGTACTTGGCGGATACTGAAAGACAGCAATTACATCCTTATCATTATAGATAAGTCCAAGAGCTCTTGCCAGATGATCTACCGGTTAGAGTGGATTTTTGTGAAACATTGCAACAAAGGACAGCCCACAATCCAAATTTTTTAAAATGCATTCTTTTTACGGACGAGGCCACCTTTACGCGACAAGGTATGTTTAACTCCCATAATGCACACTACTGGTGTGATGAGAATCCACGAGTCAAAAGGGTATCACATTACCAACACTCAATTAAAGTTAATGTTTGGGTAGCAACTTTAGGTAACAAATTAATAGGTTATCATATTCTACCTGGAAATTTAAATGGTGATATGTATCTTGATTTTTTAAACAATTCCTTATTCGAGATATTAGAAGATTTAACGCTAAACGAGCGAAGATCTTTATTTTTTATGCACGATGGAGCTCCACCACACTTTGATAGAAGGTGTCGTAATTGGTTGAGTAATCATTTTTCGAATCGATGGATTGGTAGAGGTGCAGAAGCTCCGATTCATTGGCCTCCTCGGTCATGCGATTTTAACCCTTTGACTACGCAGTTTGGTCGTATATTAAGGAAAAAGTCTATGCTACAGAGGTAAATTCACGCCAAGAATTGGAAGAAAGAATTCAACGTTAATTTAATGACAGCATAGCTGATCCCCTACCGTTTAGAAGGTTAATGGGATCTTTAGAAAAAAGAATAGACTTAGGTATTCGCGAAAACGGGGGGCATTTTGAACACTTACTGTAACTAATTACTATTTAAATGGGAATAAGCCACAATTAAAGGTTAAAATACGTTTATTGACGTTTCAATTTCCACTTCGGAAATCGTTCTCAAAATACAAACATTAGTAAATTAAACAAATTTTGTTTTTTGTTAGTTAGTGAAAAATTCTTCTAATAATTTAATTTTATCTGACTCATCTATATTGACAATTCAGACATACATTATACATTTTAAAGTAGACGACTTTAAAATGATATTGCCAATATTGTTGAGTTGCGTTCCTGGGACGACTTTACTTATAAGATAGTTCATTCGATTACATGAAATCAACTTTAACTTGAGAATATCATGTAATCGAATTAACTATCTTATAAGTAAAGTCGTCCCAGGAACGCAACTCAACAATATTGGCAATATCATTTTAAAGTCGTGTACTTTAAAATGTATAATGTATGTCTGAATTGTCAATATAGATGAGTCTGATAAAATTAAATTATTAGAAGAATTCTTCACTAAGTAACAAAAAACAAAATTTGTTTAATTTACTAATGTTTGTATTTTGAGAACGATTTCCGAAGTGGAAATTGAAACGTCAATAAACGTATTTTAACCTTTAATTGTGGCTTATTCCCATTTAAATAGTAATTAATTTAAAATGCCACAAGAAAATAGCTTCAGAACAATACTTACTGTAACTGAATTTTATTTTATGTTTTAGTCATTAATTTAATTTTCTTTTTGTATTGTTTTGTTTTGTTTAATTACTAACTATTTTATACCAGCATCAATTATTACTTCATAATTTTCAAATCAAAATATTCCGAAAACGGTACACAGTATCGAGTTTTACCAAGAGTACCTTTTTCGTGTAAAATTGAATGATGTTTAAGTTTACTTGAAATTTTGATTAATAATTATACTCTTAAAAAAGTTATATTGACTAATACTTAGTACGATCCGTGTAACAAGCGCCCTCTATGAGAATCAGATATAAAAACAAATTCATAGGATGTATCAGCTTCCAAAACATATTCGTATAAAATTGCATTACAATGTTGCCAGTAGTTTCGGCAAAATCGTAAAAAATGCGTAAAATTTTTTTTTCTTCAACGCCCTGTATCTTGAAAACGGATGGCGTTACAAAAATTTTTTACTAAGCAAAACCCCAATTATTTTTCAGTTTTTTACCTACCCTAGAGACGGGGTTACCTTTTTTTGAAACACCCTGTATGTACGATATTATACAATGATTATACACAGATTTTTACTTCGTTTATTTAAGAAACACGACACAAAGCAGACCTGTCTTGTTTGTGAAACAAAATACAACTGACATTTCTAATTTTGTAAACAATAATGGCGGAAATAGATACTAGTGGTGTTAATTTACAAGTTTTAAAACGGAAAAAAGGTGTTAAATAAGTGTGAAAAGATAAAAAAAGGCAAGAATAGAAGGCCTAGAATATACAGATTATAAAGGGAGGACCGTTTCTAAAAAAGAGTTTGGTACTTCGTGTACGTAAGTTACTCTTATAAAGTTGTGTTTAATATGTCAGGTGACATTTTTATATTTTAGACGCAAAATAAAATGCTTTGAGAAAATTTCCGATGCAGAAAAACAAGAAGTTTTTACTAAATTTTACAGTTTCAAAACTAAAAATGAACAAGACGCCTATTTGCAAGCTTTACTTTACACGGTGCCTATTAAAAGAAAACGCCCGAAAGTATAAGACGAAAATAGAATAAAGGGCCACAATACAGTATACAAATACTCGATATTAAATAGTGAAAGAAAGGTAGAGGTTTGTAAGAAGGCATTCCTATCATTGCATGCTGTAACTAAAGAAAGGGTTTATCGTTTGTATCATCTTTTATCTGCTGGGAAAGATAATATGAGAAAAAAACAAGTTCCAGGAAACTCAAAGCCTGCTAATTTAATCCAACTTATAGTTAACCATATTAATTCGTTTCCGATCAAAAATACCCATTATGCTGGAAACGAAAGACAATACCTTAAGGAACAACTGACCGTATATAAAATGTACACGATGTTTGAAGAACTTCATCCTCAAACTTTATACTTACCATCTCCCTTAGGAGTTCGAAATGGTTCCAGTTAAATTTATCGGCCATATGTGGACAGATCGGCATTTTGGGTACTTTAATCTTCTGATAACAAATATTTGTGTGCATCAAATATTTGTTGGTCAATTGATTAAATGCTCCTGGAAGAAAATACGTCAAACTATGAAAATATATTACTAGTAAGCCAGTAGTAATTGTTATAACCGCTGTAGTGGTTTAATCCACTATATAACGATGAAAGAACAAACAATAAAATGGGTTATACTTTTTTGTCGTTGTGTCCAACTTTTGCCGCATCTCATTTGCATCCACAGCCGGAATATTGGTAGCTTATGAGCATCTGGAAGTTTAGCTAAAGGGTATCCATCCATCGCTAAACCTTCTAGCAGTTTCTGAAATGTATAAGTAAAAAAATGGGTCAAGTTGGTAAGTTAGGTTGTTATTAAACATACAAAGAAGCAGGATCTTGAAAATTTGAATATGAATTTGTTCCTAAAAGAGTGCAGTCTAATGAGAAAAATGAAATATTTCAGAAAAAATCTATCACCAATACTGATGTTACAACTCAAAAGGTCCTAGATCTTTATCGCTATTTATTTTTTATAGTACTTTTGATTCAGTTCAAACACTTGCCAGTTTGTCATATCAATTTTTCTAGCATCCTTATTCACACAATCCTTTTATCTGAGTTTTCTCGTAACTGGCTATTTAAGCAAGTCCTTGGCATGAGGATTGATCTGAGAGGATTATTCTGTTGTGGCCATGTATGTACCCCCTTTTTCCAATTTCATTGGGATTTTACACAACACTAGCTTATGATCGCTTCCTATCTCTGTCGATGTTAGTGCCCTTGCATTCAAAATGTGGGAAAAGAGTAGCTCTCTATTCCAAAGAATACATACCCCAATCAATTTGTGAAGGATCGTCGATTTTACGTAAAAATCCTACACAGCTATTTTAAACTTTAAAGTTGTAAAATGTATATCTATATCAAAATGAAAATAAATAAACAATTTGTAGCGTTATAACTGCTACATTGCCTGCTTTCTTTCTTATGTTAATATATTTCGTTAATTCTATTCCCCAATTTCCATATCTTCTGTCATAATTCATATTCTTCTATATCCTCTATTGTATCTCTTATTTTTCTATATATTTTCTCAGATATAGATTGTATCAGAATTATGTCGTTACTTAATTGATTCATTATTCTCTTTTCATTTTTACTGGTATTTGGTATAAAAACCAGTTGGCGTCCAAATCTATCTTCTTTATATATATATATATATATATATATATATATATATATATATATATATATATATATATATATTTCAGTATCTACATAGTAATTACCATTTGCTTTAAAATATTATATATCCTTACTTTTACTTATTTGCTTTTGATAAATACATAAATAAGAATTGTTTCTCGACTTGCTTGGGTGAATAATGATAAAATTTTGTTAAATTTGATTGGTCACCTATTCATCCCCCAAGCAAGGTCTCTCATTTTGGTTTCACCATTTTCTGAAGCAAGGTGTGTTTTTCTTCATTTTAGTCAACCTCCGGGATACATTTCTCAGATGCGGGTCAAATTCTATTAATATCCAGAAGACCAACCGGCCTGAGAATGGCACTATCATTCCGATAGGAGAGTTGACTCCGGGGCAAGAAAATCCATAGCTAACAACATGGCTTGCTAACAACCATAGCAGAAAAGACCAGGATAAAACCTAGGATTTGGTGACAAACATTTTTCTTTACTATAATGTAACACTGTAGCAAGAAGTCGAATAATTTTTATTCAAATTCAATATCATATTTAAACATGTATTTTTCTGTCATTTTTTTTTAATTTTAATAAACATGTGTTAATTTAACTGTGTATTGTTTCTTCTTTTTACTTGTTTGCATGTGTTGCTCCAGAGTAGGCCATATTCACGTCCTGAGTGAGCTAGCCAGGGAGTGTTTCGTATAACGTCTAATGTAGCAATTTTGCAATTAATACATTAGGGGTTATGACGTTAAAAATTGGTCCCAACGGGAAACGATTTGTCGCTCCAACGTTGTTAGTGATGTTAGTCGGGTTGTAGCAGCAAACTAAGGTTTGCGGTTACAAGTTGACAACAGCAGCTCAACGTTGCTATGTTACAAATTGAGCCTCGAAGGGTTACAAATTGGCACCCAATGAATATTCGTTGGCACGTCATAGATTGACGTCCAATGAATGTTCGTTGGAACGTTACAAATTGGCGCCCAAGGTGGGGCTCAATTTGTAACATCCCAACGTTGACCGAGCTTATTAAAAAAACCTTTATTTTTGCAGCAATTTATAAATTGTAAATAATATATCTGGTTTGAGGCTCTGACGTCTGAGAGTTTGCCGGGATAAGCAATCCACCATTTACTGGCCAGCGGCTTCGGGCAGATGAACTAGTAAGTGGAAGGGCACACTGTTGTCCTAAGATTGAGAAATTGGTCTCGAAGGCGGAAGAACCAAGAAAGTGGTCAACGGCATCAGAATGCAGAAGGCAACGAGAAATCACTGCATTAAAGGTCTCTGACGACATCTCTAGTACAGCTATCATGGCAAATACAACTAAAGTGGAAACAGCTACTAATCATAGAATACAGAAGCCAATATATGACAGGGGAGGTGATCCATCTCTAGATCACAGGGCCTCCCAGGCCGTTACCTTTAAGTTGATTATCAAAATATGTATCTGGAATGTGAAGACAATGTATGAGGCTGGAAAACTTCATAATACCATTCAAGATATGTCCAGACTTGGAGTAGGTATAATGGGCATAAGCGAAATGAGATGGCCAAATAGTAGTACTTGAATTGTTAACAACTATATGGTATACCACTCGAGAAATTATGACGGTCAACATATGTATGGGGTTGGAGTAATCCTCAATTACGTCAATATGGTATAAATGTTATACCTGTTTCTGAAAGATTAATAATAATCCAATTGAATACTACTCCGGTCAAATGTTTTACAACGTATCCCTATGCCCCAACCAGCGATAAACCAGAAGAAGAGTTAGAGCAATTATATGTGACTTAAATGCGAAAATTGGTAAAGGAAAAAGCTGTGAATTAATTGGTGATTTTGGTGTAGGAAAGTTTGGGTTTGGTCTACTAAATACGTAAATACTATTGACAGTTATGAAGACCTCCAGGAATTAATAAATAGAATCACAGAAGTGAGTCAGAGATATGGACTTTCACTGAACATTAAGAAAACCAAATGTATGATGATCTTTAAGAAGGAACAGCAAATTGAAGGAGTCAGTGTGAATGGTCAACCAATAAAGAGTAAAAACATAAACCTACCTTCCTATAAACGTCAATGAAAATTGGGATCATTCCGTACAAATACATTCTAGAATAGAGAAAGCAAGATCTGCATTTCAAAAAATGGCAAAGCTATTCAAATGCCACGATTTGTCAGTGCCCATAAAAATCAGGTTCCTACGATGTTATATCTTTCCTCTACTGTTGGATAAGGGTTGTTCTTCTTCTTCTTGATATGCCTATCCGTTACGAGTGTTAGCGATCATCATGGTAATCTTTCCGTTATCTGCAGCAGCGCGGAAATGCTGCACAGATGTTGTATTGAACCAGATTTCGTGGTTATTTAACCAAGATGTTTTTCTTCTTTCTGGACCTCGTTTTCCAAATATTTTTCCTTGTAGGATGGCTCGAAGGAGAGCATATCTGGATTCATTTCGCATAATATGTCCGAAAAATTCTAACTTTCGAGATTTGATGGTGGTCAGTACCTCTCGGTTCTTATTCATTCTTTTGACGACCTCCTCATTTGTGACTCGGTCAGTCCACGGGATCTTAAGTATTCTCCGATATGGCCACATCTCAAATGCTTCCAGTTTTCTGTACATATCTTCGTTCAAGGTCCACGATTCAACACCATAAAAAGGACAGAGAAGACGTAGCATCGCAGCATTCTTACTTTTGTATCAAGAAAGAGGTTGTGAATTGATTGTTTGATTATTAATTGTTGTAACGGTACATAGTTTTTACTAACAATCATAATTTTTTATTTATTTTTAATATTAAACTTGAGGCCGTATTCTTGTAAGCTACCTGCAAAGATTGTGTCATCTGCACATCAGAAATTTTTCAGACGTTCTACATTTATTAGTACGCCCTCATCGATGCCTTCCAGGTCTGCTGTAAATATCTCTTGTGTTAAGAAAGTGATTAATCTTTACAAAGAAGAATTAAAAGAAAATAAAATAGCCAAAATTGATTAATACACCGTAAAACAGTGGAAAATTCAAGAGCTAAATATAATCAGAATTGAAATATTTAAAAACTTTAAACTTTACCTTTAAAATCTCCATCTGTTTGCGTTTATTACAAGGTATTTTGTCAAGTATAAGAAATCGTTTGAAATCAGAATCGCCGAATCCGTCTCCACACTGCGTTTCTGTCGCTTTGAATCGTTCATCATCAAAGCAAGTGCATGCGTCATTAGCATCTTCGGTACAATTACAGGGATCATCAAAGCAGGTGCATTTATATGAAGGATCTTCCGTGCAATTACAAGGATCATCGAAGCAGGTGCATTTATGTGAAGGGTCTTCGGTACAACTACAGATATCCTTTTCTTTGACTATTTCATCGGACTTACATACGCATGGATCCTATCGAAATATATTTTAAGTTTGTTTTGAAGATTAGTGTTTGGAAAATTGTTATTACTTCAACTAACAAGAACCATGTGTTCAAGTCGAGCAAAGAGACATGTTGCTCTTTAAGTATTAAATTTTATCCAATGTCATCGACCTAGAGTCACCTTAGAATTTAAATTTGGAACAATGTAAAACCATATATTGATGTCACAGCTACAATTTTAGTGTTAGCTTCAATTACAAAAGAAGGCACTGAAGATGATCTGATCTAGATCGAAAACGTCACGTTATGCTACTGTATAAATTTTGACGACACTTTTTTAAAAGTTTTAATATGTTTTATACCTAAATCCAAATGTGAAGTGTTTTACTTCTGTATCAGCATTTTAAATGTTTAAAATCCAAATAAAAAGATTTGGAGAATTTTAAAGCAGCAATTCAAGGTATAGGGGAGCAGATGGACGTCATTATTAGTAACATTCAAGAAGAAATAAACAGGTCCCAGAGACAAACAGATAATAATAATGATGAACCAATAAAAAAAGGCGCGAATTGAAGAGGACAGGCCCAGCAGAAAACGGGAAGCCTTAGGGATAAGCGATCCAGTTTTGTTACAAATAAAAACAAGGTTTATAGTTCAGGAAATGAAGCTCGAAAAAAGTTAAATCCTCGCAATTTTTTCGTCCTGCATGGATTGAGTTGAAATTTTAACAGAAGGTAGGTAATAGCCTAAGGATCAAAATCTATATCGAACCGAAGTGCGCTGAATGGTTTTAGGGGTGAAAACTACCCCTAATTGTCAAAAATTATAAAATAACATATTAAACCTGAATATGGGTAAGATTTGGTTTGAATTAGTTAATAATGATTATTTTATACTTTTGAATAGAGTTCCATCATATTTCAACCCTTAAAAAGCAACCCTTGTTAGAGATTAATGTAAAAAATTACTAATTCTAAAAAAATGATTTCGCCTTGGATCGATTTGGATAAAAATTTGGATTTAAGCTCAACTCACCCTCTGCTTTATAGTTTATGTCATGCCGATGAACCCTGATTGTTCTTAGGGGTGAAAACTACCCCTAATTTTCAAAAATTGTAAAATAACATTACAAATCTTAAGATGAGTGAAATTTGGTTTGGATTAGTTAAATAGTGATTTTTTTATACTTTAAAATACAATTTCATAAATTTTCAACCCTTAAAAATCAATTGTTATGAGTGCTATAGGTGAAAACAATTTTTTGCCAAAATTTTGCAACTTTTCAACTTTTGAAAATTACCCTTTACAACATTGCAGTTTTTATAAACTAATTTAATAGATATAAATTGAAAAAAGTAGAATTAAATACAAAAAATTTATCAACATAAAAAGGCACTATATATTCTTATACATTTACATAAATAGTTGAAAATATTTACATTTATAGGTAAAACAATTGTAATATTAATTTTATTCGTCATCAATTACATCTTCATCGTGATCTATGTCATCCTCATCTTCTTCAATTATTGGTGGACTATTATTGCACCCTTCACCTGAGCAGCCAGAACAAGTAGAGTTACAGTATAAACCAACTTTTCTGCACCCACATGAAACGCCGCATCCTTTTTTGCATTGGCAAAAAATAATTTTCAAAAGTTCATCGGGTGCAGGTTGTTTGTTCATGCGTACGGGTAATAACAAACCATCTTTGGAATACCATCCCCAATCTGTTGCTCTGATATTTTCATTGCCAAGCCACTGTTGAATTTGGTAATAGCATCTTTTTGAATGCCCATCTAAGGCATCAACAGTGGGCAGAAGGGATGATAGCTTAACCGCACAGTTTTTCGTTGTAGCTTTGATGAACTGTTCGTACCGCATCTGCTCGAGAAAAGCTTCCAAATCTTTTATTTTTTTTAACTTGGTAAGCTGCGTGTCTTTAACAGTTCCGTACAATATTATTGCACAGTATCTGCCAGCATCTAAAATATCTTTAAGCTTAGCAGTACTACTGTAAAAAATTTCGGCATGTTCCCTCATGTCCGGTCTTTTTTGAAGAATATCAAAATTTTTTTTACCTTTATTGTAAAAAGCAGATACAGTATCACAGCCAGTAAAAGCATGGGAAAAAGCTATTAATTTTGAACTATCTGGGTACCCTATTTCAAAACTTTTAGATGAATATAATGTAGAAGAAGAATTTTGTTTCCCAAGTTTGAGAAAATAAATATCTTTCTCTATTTTTTTCTAAATTAGCTCTGGCTGTTAAGACAACAAGGATGTCGATATCTTCTGCTACAACGATTTTTTGTAAATCTGACCTATCCTGAATAGCCAATTCAACGACTAGCCCGTCAGCTTCACCTTCACTTTGATGGCATTGAATAGATTAATTCTTGAATTCCGCTATAAGTAGTTAATAAAAATTAATTGGTTTTTTTAACGTATTTCCTTCATTTTTAACGATAGAGTGTTTCTTCAAAAACGATTTTGTAGAGGTTTTTAAGAGCTACAAGGATCTGTGGATTAAATCTTTTTGGAACCCTTGGTTTTTAAATGGGGTGAGTTTAAAGGGCTCGAAAAAGATGGTGCTTGATCGTAAATCGATGCTTTAAACAGCTATATCTCGCCAAATATTTATTGTACAACAAATCTAAATAAAGGAAAATTTTAGTCATTAAAAAAGCTACAATTTAGTACATTTTAATTTTTTTCATATATTCAGTATTTTCGGGGATATTTAAAAAAAGAAGGGTAAAAAATATGAAATTGTAAATCGTTTCTCGCTTTAAGCTGTACTTTTTCTAAAACTAAGCATTTTAAATGGGTCAAACTTCTTGGACGTATTAACAATACATGTACAAAGAGAATTGCAGAAGGGTGAAGATCGATTTTAATTATGGGGCTAGTTAGGGGGTTGTTTTCATCTATTTTTTCGTAAAAAAATGAGGTATTGACCTTATTTTCATCATAACTCACTCAATTTTTGAGCTATAGTCTTTTTTTTTTCATGATAGGTCTATTTATGCTCTTTAAAAAAGGTTCTATGAGTTTTCTTCCAAAAATGCATTTTTTTCCGATATTTGACTTTGAATCTTTCAAATTTGGCATTTGAAGAAAACCGCTGAACATTGATAGGCCGTATTTCGGTTCCTATTATATCGCAAAACATTTTAAAAAATGAATTGTATTTGTCTTTTTAAAAGATACAAATTTGTTCTCTACAATTTTTTTGATAAAATGCACCATTTTCGAGTTATTCGCGAAAAATCGATTAAAAACGTCGATTTTTTCGTCTAAAAGTTGTTACTTTCAATCGCGAATAACTTGAAAAATATCAGTTTTACAAAAAAAAATGTATAGAACATTTTTTGTTTAGAATCACTTTTTTAATCGAAACCTGTGGTTAAAACGTATAAAAAAATTTCACCCCCGAGATGGGGTGGCAACCACCCCCAAGGCTTTGGCGCACTTTGGTTCGATATAGATTTTGATCCTTATTACCTACCTTCTGTTAAAATTTCAAGTCAATCCACGCAGGACGAAAAAATTGCGAGGTGAAATGCTTCATTTCCTGGACTATTACCTTCTCCGAACATTTAGTTGCTTCTAATTTATTTATGTCGTAGAAGTTTTCTGCTTATCAGCATTAGTTCCCCGAATCATTTCTTTGAAACATGCAGACAATTTTTATTTTTAAACAAAACTTGGCTTAAAACTGAATTATAAGTACTGTATCAGCGAGACGAATTAAGTAATACCTCTGGGTACATTACCTACATTTGAAGAAACTACATATTAAACTTTTAAGTATATTAATTACGATTCCATTGTCAACATCTGAAGCAGAACGATGTTTCTGATGCTAAAACGAATTAAAACTTTCCTTAGAAATACCATGAAGGAAGAACGACTTAGTGCTTTAAGTATTCTATCTTCAGAAAAACATTTTGTAAATGGCATTGAAAATTTTAATAATAAAGTGATTGAAAACTTTGCAACCAAAAAATGAAGAAGGAAGGGCTTCATATACCAAAAACTTTAAAAGTGATTGTGTGATCAGTGAAAGTGAATCAGTGATAATATACTCTGTTTGATAATTAGTAACAGGACAGTTTTATAACACAGCTCATTTGCATTTTATGTTCTATTAGAAGTTTGTTGGGGTGGTCATATTATTTTTATAAATTCTTCTACTAAACTGAGACAAAAAAGTATCGATATTTAGAATTTTTGTTCTTTAATGAGTCCTCTATAAAGACCATTGAAATATTCTGTCATAAGACTTGTTTATCACAAGCACACATCGTTTCGTGCGTTGTCATTTTATCCATAGAGTAAAAGTCCCAGTACTCGTGTATTAACAGCAGATCATCTAGCGTACTGTCAAGCATTAAAAAATACAATATAACTAAACTTTTGGGAAAAATTTTATTATACTTACTTCGACCGGTGCTCTACACAAATCTTTGCGGCATTCACATTTGGCTCTTATTGTCTCTTCTGAAGATGCACAATCACATTGATCTATCGTAGAATCCATTGTTACACATTTTCCACATTCAGAACACTTATAATTAGGTGGCTGAAATGGACACACTTTCTGACTATGAGAACGATCGCATTGTTCTCTTTTACCTTCCTTTCGGCATTCACATTCGTCTTGTATTGTCTCTTTTGAAGATCGACAGTTGCAGTTGTCGATTACAGAATCTGAAGCCACACATTTTTTACATTCAGAACAAATTTTGTAATTAGGCGGCTGAAACGGGCACACCTCTTGGCTAGGAGGCGAATTGTTTTGTTCTCTACATTTATCTTCTTTTCGGCAATCGCATTGATTGGTTATATAATCTAAGGCCACACATTTCCCACATTCGGAACATATTTTGTAATTAGATGAGTTAAGTGTGCAAACTTCTTGACAAAGTAAAGCACCGTTTTGTTCTTCAGTTTTACTATAAGGGCATTCTTGTTTTGGTTGTGAGCCATCTACCCTGTAATGATAATTGCGAGTGAAATTTTTAAATAAATTTATGAACTCTTTTTTTACTTAATTTTTGTTGGTACAGAAACGAATGGGAGCCATAAACCAAGAAGCCATAGAAATCGAAAAACGAATTATCTCAATAAAAAAGATGTCGACATCCGGTGTTTAACATAAAACATCGTCCGCTCGGAAGTTACAAAAGAAAGACGAATAACAAGAGAAGAAACAAGTTTAGGTGTGGCACCAATTGATGCCAAAAGGAGGGAGCATAAATTAATATGGTTCCTGGGGGGAGTAGGGGAGGAACACCAACGAAAACTTGGTAAAGACACTTAAACAGAACATGTCTGTGAGGAAATTATAGTTGGTATGGCCCAAGATAGATATTGATGGAGAAATGTTGGGATAAAAGCAAAGAGAACGAGGAATTTGTTATCTCCAACATTGTATCTGTCACTCAGTTTTTTTCTAATAGGAACAATAGTAGCAAAATAGAAATTTGCTGGACATACCGTGAACCCAAATATCCCAAGATAGAGAAATATATCTTTCTCTCTTAAATCCCGGACAATGTTTGTATTTTCACTTGGAAATTTTAAACAAAACTCTTTCATATACACATATTATATGAAATTTTAATCAAATTCTAACAAAACTTTTAATATTGATTAAAATTAGCTTCAGAACAACTTTAATAATGAAATCAGTACTATGAAAAGAATCAAAAAACAACACGAATCTAGCTGACTAAAAAAAATGAATTACCTTTCATCCTCTTGTGGACAATGAGTTAAAGCTGGTTCGACAGTAGGTTCGTGTTGAAGGTCTAGATCTAGGTCTAGGTCTTCGTATTCGTATGGTTTTTCTAATTCGTATTCTTCTAGCTCTCTTTGAGTAATATTTATATACTCGTAGAAAGTCTTAAAACAAAGTAGAGTATTATTTTTGAATAAAAATAAACATTTTAAACAAAAAATATATACAGTGTGTCCAATTAAGTCCTCAACATATGGAAAACTTTTATTTTTGGTTTTATGAAAAAGTTATTCTTTTCTGCATGTTCTAAAACCTAAACTACAATCATCAAATATTAATTTTTTTAGTAATATACGAGGTTTGTCAAAAAATATGAACATAAAATTCCTATTTTTTGACAAACCGCGATTATGACGTTGTTCCGTGGTTGTGTGGATGCGTTTGATAAACTTATTTACCACGGAAACAAAAAATAAAATTGAATAAAACGTAAAAAAAACTGTTAATATTTATTTCGTAAAACGTAATTAATTCTCGAAGGGATTGTATGTATCGCGGACCGATCCAAATTGTGTCTCAATGATTACTAAAAACTAAAACTCAACACAGAACACGCGTTCTTTGTTTTTAAAAGCCAGGCCATAAACTTTTATTATAGGGCTGGTCGTTATATTAATTTCGTTTCCCATAGATGCAACGCACTCAAAATGTATAATTAAAGTGTCGAGCATATCTAATATCTGTAGTAAATAAACATATTGAAAAAACACATTTCTATTTCTTATGTATATAAACTATTTGCGAAAATGTAAATTTTAATATTATGAGATTGTTTTATTTAATTTTTGAATACAAAAATTTACTTCGTAATTAGCTTATCGCCATAACTTTAATATATGATGTTTGTATTTTAGGTTTTAAATCATTCCAAACTTTTTATAAAGAATATTTTTTTTACCAAACTAAAAATTAAAAAAAAATCAGACTCAATTGGACCATATGGGAAGCTTTTTCATTTTTCCTGGATAGCATTGCCATAAATCCTTCTAATCGACTTTCTATTTTTAATATCAGGATAAATATGCATTGCGTCACGAGTACAGTTTGATACAAAAACTGTGAAAAAACTAAAATGAATAAAACTTACATCAAAACACCACATATGCTCCTGTTTGTAGGTCCTATACATAGTTAAGCAAGGGCAAGGTTTTGTATGTACAGCATGACTTATCGTAAAATAGTTTTTGTCTTCTTTAGCTGTTACACCAGTTATAGCGTACTTAATTCGGCCTACAATTCAAAATGAACAATTGATAAAAAATAAATTAATTCTGAAGCTTTTGGAACAAATTATATTTACATAAAATTGTTAAAGACAACTGTAGAAGATCGAATTCTTCTGTATTAGTGAATCTATCTATAGCAGAAGCCACAGTTAGAATACAGTGTTGATCTTACGGCGCGCAGCGATGCCACTCATATCGGCACAGTGGTAGGTGTGTGGTAGTTTGGCGATAGACAGAGAAATCAGGACCGTACGCACTTCGTTTCAAACTGAAACTAATTTAACTGAAATTCTGAAACTGAATTTTGAAATAAGGACTTTTATTGAGGAGAAAGTTTACATTTTTAGTTTATTAGCTGTTAAATTTTATAAATAAACACTAGAGAAAACGTGATATTCGATAAAAAAAAAGGAGTAACCCGTTACTAATCGTTTAATTATATAAATAACAAATTTTATTTTTAACTGTACCTGTATGGGGTTTCTCGGGCATTCGCCTCTTAGCTTCCTCTTCTTCTTTCAGATGATCTGTAATACAAGTACACGAAATTTCTTTTTGGACACCTTGGTTGAAGTAAACTGGGCCATATTTAGTTGTTGCAACACCTCCAATGCAATATTTATCGTCATGGTACTTCATTTGGAGTCTGGCTTTGACTCTTTGTCTATACTCCTGGAAAGTAAGTAAATAATACTTGGATTTATGCCAAAAAATATTCAAACAATATCAAAATGATAAAAAGGAAGGAGAAAAAAATTGTATTAAATGACTAAATCACCGGAATTGTCTCGAATATTATTGAATAGCTGTGTAAAGACCGGTTGTTGTTATGGGGAGTTAGTATAAGCTGTATTTTTATAGAATATGATAGGACGTTGTTCTGAAGCTATTTTCTCGTAGCATTTTAATATTATTTAAACTTTGGAGATCGTTCTTAAAATACAAATTAAACAGTATCTAAAGATAAAATTGACATATTGATCAGAAACCTCCAAAAGAAAAACTGAACGTAATGTGAAGCCGGTCCTGACGAGGCGAATATCTGTTTGGCGTTCGACGAACCATCATTCATCGAAGCACCTTCGAATATGCGGCGGCAGCTTGGATTCGAGAGGCCAATGGAATAGATCGACACATTTTTACGGAGATCCAGAACCGGTTCACAAAATATACAAATACTAAACGAATTTAGATTTAGTCTGACTCTGAAATAATAAATATTGCATCTTTAAGTCGGAATAATAAAGTGTATTAGTGTTAATAGAGATAATTAGGGGTAGCGGGTAGACACTTTTCTACGATCCCGGTAGAGAATATGCCTACTTCAGGGAAGCGACCATACCCACACGAGACATGCTTTGCTCTCAATCCCCTACTGAGAGAAATCATGTCCGTCTCTTTGTCCTTCCAAAATCTAGTTATTTATTTTCTAGCCTTCCCTGGTAAAGGGGTCAGAATCAGCTCAAGGCGCAGAGGAAATAATCCTGAACCGGCTTGAAACTGGAATACTACAAGCATGACTGACGGAGTTTGAATAGTTGTGGTACCTACTGAGATGGGGAAGGCAACGGAAAAACCAACCCATTATATTTCCCACAAATCTAAATGGCAGACGGAAACAAGAAAATGGCCCTTAGTCCGGAACACCCCTTAAATGGCAAATATATGACAGGATGCATTGACACATGGAACGTACGCAACTTATTCATGTCTGGGAAACTTGCAAACACTGAAGCCGAGATGAGAAGAATAAAAATAGACATCTTGGAGATGAGTGAAGTAAGATGGCCTGGTTAGGAAAACAAAAAACAAAAGATGGATATATCTATTGGTCAGGAGGAACCAGCATAAACAATATCAGGTATGCTGATGATACCGTTCTAATAGCAAGCAACGCACAAGAACTACAAAATATAATAAATGTGATAGTTCGTCATAGCTAAATGTTCAGTTTACATCTAAATGTGTCAAAAACTAAAATTCTAACATTTTTAAAGATACAAACAAACGTACATTTGTACGCCAAGGGACAAATAATAGAACAGATAAGTTACATAAAATATTTGGGGGCAAATATCAACAGCCAGTATAACCCAAAAAAAGAAATCTTGTTAAGAATCGAACAAGCGAGAAAAACACTCATGAAAATGAACACATTTTTTACAAGATCAGACCTTAGTCTAGAGCTCAGAATTCGAATGATCAAATGTTACGTTTTCTCTGTTTTGCTGTATGGCCGTGAAAGTTTGACAATCGACTCTGAAACAGAAAAAAGAATAGATGCATTTGAAATGTAAAGTAAAGTGCCATAATATCGGATATTTGCCTATTATCGGCTAGTAGAAAATGTCGGTGAAATGCAATTCGGATTCCGCAATTCTATGGGTACACGTGAAGCACTTTTCACCTTACAAGTCCTACTTCAGAGATGCCGCGATGTCAGTTGTGATGTTATTTGTTTTATTGACTACGCCAAGGCATTTGACCGTTGTCAGCACCAGAAGATGGTCACCGCACTACAAAGAGTAGGATTGGATGAGAAGGACATTCGGATCATCATGAATTTATACTGGAACCAGCGTGCTCAAGTCAAGGTCGAAGACCAGCTGACCGACCAAGTGAAGATCATGCGAGGAGTAAGGCAAGGATGTGTGCTATCGCCGACTCTTTTCAATATATACTCTGAGGAGATTTTTAATGAAGCCCTCACAAACCTAGACATGGGAATCCGAGTGAACGGTGAATACATCAATAATATCCGCTACGCCGATGACACCGTGTTACTAGCAACCAGCCTAAACGATCTGCAGGCCTTACTAGACCGAGTGCGAACTGTGAGCGTAACATACGGACTGAACCTCAATATTAAGAAAACTAAATTCATGGTTGTCAGCCGTACAAATTTAGATCCCGGGGCACTAATGGCAGGTAGCGAAGAGATCCAGAGAGTCGACAGATTCACTTACCTCGGAACTACCCTCAACGTACAATGGGACTACGCTCAAGAGATTAGATCCAGAATTGAAATGGCACGGTCTACATTTATTAAGTTGAGATCCTTGCTGTGCTGCAGTGATCTCAGTTTGGGAACCAAGATGCGGATAGTGAGGTGCTACGTTCTTCCAGTGTTACTATATGGAGTTGAAGCCTGGACACTGACGCAAGCCACTGAAAAACGAATCGAAGCCTTCGAAATGTGGATATACAGAAGGATACTAAAAATATCTTATGTGGACCATGTCACCAACGTTGAGGTCCTACAGCGCATGACAAAAGAAAAAGAAGTGCTTAATTTAATTAAACAACGTAAGCTTGAGTACCTCGGCCACGTGATGCGGAACGAAGAAAAATATCGAATTCTTCAACTTGTTATACAGGGTAAAGTATTTGGCAGAAGAGGACCGGGACGCCGTCGTATCTCGTGGTTGAAAAATCCGACAATGTTTTGGGATGACCTCAGCGGAGCTGTTTCGCAGAGCAGTCAACAAAACCATGATAGCCTTGATGATCGCCAACATCCGGACCGGATAAGGCACTGAAGAAGAAGATCGGCTAGTTCTGTTTTAAAGAAACCTGTAATCTGATTAACAAGAAACCTGTAATCTTATTAACAAGAAACCTATGTCCAGTTTAGCATGGAGCTAAACCCAGGTCGCCGAATAGTATTTTAGCGTCTCTAGTAAAACATAGAGGGCACTACAGTAAGTTATCCGCATTTTTGCATTACGAGTTTTTACACGTGCTAGTCGTAAACTCAATTTTTACACATTCAGTTAAGTTTTTAAATTTGACTATGTAGTTTAAGTTAGTCTATAATATGTCTACTTTAATTAAGTGCATGTGGACAGTGGATTACTAAGATTTTTTTAATATATAAACATAACCTTCACAACAGGTGATAATTTGCCTAATATCAGATGGTCGCACTGTCTTAATAATATCAGATATCCGATATTAAGACAAAATATTTCTTAATTGTTTTTATATAGAATATCTACTGTCATTTCTACGTAGTTAAGGTCGTGTTAACAATTACATTTTAATGTTTTCGTCGACAAAAAGAAAGAATTATGCTATAATTTTTGCACTATGTTTGCTTATTTTATCTCATTTCTTACGCTTTTTTTTTAATTTCAGAAATAAAATGTCATCGAAATCAACAAAAACGAAAGAAATGGGATAGTAAATCCATGCATGCAGCTGTTACTGCAGTTAAAAACAAAGAAATGGGGTACTTGCGAACTTCAAAAACTTTTATAGTACCCAAGAGCACGTTGGAAGACTACGTAAAAAATAAAATAAAGTCACCTGAAGAACTTATTCAAACCAATATGGGACATCCACCAGTGTTTTCCAAAGAAATTGAAGCGGATTTGGTCGATTATTGCCTAGAAATGGATAGAAGATTTTACGGACTGCGATCTTCTGATATTCGAAGATTAGCCTTTCAAAAAGCTATTCGGAACAATTTACAACATCCGTTTTCAATTAATTAGAAAAAAGGAGGTTACAAATGGTTGCGTTCATTTTTAAAGGGGACTACAGGTTTTATCAACTGGCATAATTAAAGGATTCACAGAAGAAAACGTAAATAATTTTTTTGAAATTTTGGAACCTGCGATGGAGAAGGTGAAATTTAATCCCTGTCGAATCAATAATGTAGATGAGACAGGTATATATAACGTCTGTACAAATCAAAGTATACCAAAATAATCACCTTAAAAGGTAAAAAGCAGGTAACTTCTGCAGAAAGAGGATCACATTTTCACGGTTACATTTTATTAGCCACGTTAAACCAAGTGAAGCTGATCCAGTTGTATTAATATTGGAATGTCACTACTCCCACACGCGGAACATTGACTCGATAAATTTGGCGCTCCAAAACCTTGTGGTTATTCTTAGTCTGCCGCCGCATTCTACTCACAAAAGCAGAAAGCACTGCGCAGCCGGTGGACCCTGCTTTCATGGAGCCTCTTAAAACCTACTACACCACTTCATTTTACAAGTCTAGTATTAAAGAAAGAAACAAATAAAAATAAAGAAAAATCTATTGCTAAGAAGACAATGACAACCAAGGTTAAAAAGAATAGTGCTAAGAAAGAGGAAGCTTTTATCTTAAGTTCATCTGAAGAAGATGAAGAATTCATTTTAGATGATGATTCTGACATGGCGTGTGACATTGGGGAAGAGGAAGCAAAATGTATGTTTTGTACTGGACTCTTCTCTGAAGATACCTCGGGCGAACAATGGATTCAGTGCTAAAAGTGTTTTAAGTAGGCTCACACCGACTGCACCAATGTAGACAAAAAAGAAACATATATTTGTAATTTCTGCCTCCATGGCTAATTTTATCCCGTTATCCTATTATCCGGTATTAGGAACATTTTTTTCTGTCAGTCTTAATTTACCGTTTTTTATAAAAATTTAAATTTTATTTTTTACTTCGTAAAAATGATTTATTTTTGTTCAATAAATGATTATCTATAGTCTATTACTTGTTTTGCTCTAAAATATTCATAAATTAATTGATGTATTAAAACTAATATTAGGGTTCAAAAAAAAGTATCCGATATTAGGGCACTTTACTCTATATATACAGACATATGCTGAGAATTCCATGGATACAAAAAGTTACCAATGGTGAGGTACATGAGTAAATAAAAAGAATGACTCAGCATAATCAAAGAGAGCAAAATACAATACTTGGGTCATGTGTTGAGAGGTGAAAAATATGAATCCAAATCATAAGTTCAGGGCAAAAGATCAGTTGGAAGACGCCAGAACTCGTGGCTGAAAGTCCTGAGATGATGGTTTGACCGCTCTTCCATAGAAATATTTCGTGCAGCAGTTTTCAAAGCTACAATTGCCATTTGGATCGCCAACCTTCGAAAGGAGAGAAATAGGGATAGTATAAATAAATTAAAATAAATGTAAATAAAGATTAAATAAACTATGTGTAGAACATTTTAATAACAAATTAAAAGACCGTAAATAAAAATAAAATCACGTTACAGTAAGAAGAAGAAGAACAGGGCAGTTAAATCAAAATTTTATTTTTATTGATTTTTATTCAGTGCAGTTGTTTCAGTTATTTTACAAGGATGTACGATGAATGAAACACTTTTTATGCAATTAATAAAAGTGCAAAAACTGCATTGATGTTGATATTTAATTATAGTATCCATTAATAAACTACCTGATTTTATTGATACGTAAAGATTAATAGATTACCTCCATATTTTTAATTTTTTCCATATGTTGATGAAGACAATCGCATTGTTTTTGTTGAACGCCCCCGATGTTTACGACGTTTTCCACGACTCCATCTTGATCTGTATTGGATACACCCGATACGATAAACATCGCTTCTTTGCGCCTTTTATCTTCTAAACATTGTGGACACGTACACTGTTTCGTAGTAAAATCTTCAAAAGCTTTCTTACATGTACAATCCGCTATTTCCCAAGGCATAGTCTTGTCTATTTCTTCAGGTTCTTCCTTGGATTCTTCTGGCTCATCGTTTTTCTCGAATTCTAGAAAATATACGAATTTAAGTTGTTATAATGAAATTGTACATATGAAATTGTACATATGTTTGATTACTGAAACTACATGTTGAATCTTAGCAACATATGTTTTCAGTTTGTGGAAAATTTTGTTTTTGGAAGTTGGCACACCTGTTGAAAAATGAAAAAACAACACGTTTTCCAGCTGTTAATAGGTTATAGCCTATTAACAACTGGTTAATATGTCATAACCTACTAATAGCCAGGATAGTAAGTTAGTTTCTTATTACTTATGTTGCATGGTACAATGAATACACAAGGTATGATACATAATGTTCCAAAATCGGTTCGCTTTCGCGCATGACGTAGTCAAGAACGCTTATTCCCGCAACATTTGAATGTAGTTGTATAGGAAAGATTTTAATTTTAAGTTTTTTTATATAATTTGGCTAATTTAATTATAGTAATTATAAAGAGATGATAAAATTATGTTATTATAATATTTAATCATAAATAAAATTTTGAACTTAATTTAAGTTTATTGATTTTTGGTACAGTTATTTTGTTAACATAGATATCCTTTAAAAAACAAGTTTTAATTATCTTTTATTACACGTAGGTGCAGGTTAAATTACTTATACTCCAGAGTTCGATATTTCAGATGTTCAACACAAAATCAAAATAAATAATGATAAAGTCAACTTTATTTATATCGAATGAGCTAGCTGGCCATCGCATATGAGTGTAGTGAGGTCACACAATATTGCATATTTTAAATGACATCTTTTGTAATATTCACACATAAAATTATTTTGGTATTGTTTATAATAATGATAACATTATATATTTTAATAATGATAACATGATTTAACAAAGAAAAATATGTTATTTTGGAAGATGCTAAATTGATTTCCTCCGAAACAGTTCTTATTGCAAATTGCATAGCAGGCTGAGGCTAGTTTCTTACTTAACAAATCGATATGAAAGAACCATTTAAGGTTTCATGACTAATAATTAATAAAAGTAATGATTTAGACTTACGTCGTTGACCTAGAAGTAGTAAGAAGCTGCTCAACATACTTTTTGAACTCTTTGTGTTCGGCTCTTTGTACGCGTTTCTTTTGGTTGGTTAAAAGGGTAGCTGATTTTGATTTAGGCAAATAAAGACTAGGTACTGCCTCAGGTTTGAGTTTTAGACCCTTTTTAGAAACGTAATTTAAAAGTTCCTGTTGTAGATTTCTTTGGTAATCTTCAGTTTAAAAATGTTTAGAACAAATTCTTGCAGTATTACGATTACAATTATCCTATCTACAACAAGATATAATCCACAGTTTTCTGGTCACACTATCTTTAGGAAATGTATGAAACCTAAAGATTTTATCTTCATTGTCACTATTGCAACAAGCAATTGCACAGCGCACTTTGAAAAAGGTACAAAACCAGATATACAATGGCAAATAAAATCTTTCAGTTTTACAAAAAAAATACTATACAGTATAAATAAACAGTAACTAAACACCACAAGTTAAGTACACACAAGTCTCAGACACAGGTGCGCCTTACTGGTAATTTTTTACGCGCTCTTCTGGGATACGGCCGCCGGTTAAATTTTACCCATTAAATTTTTTAAGCCCTTGCGAAGTGGATATTTGACACATATGTAAGCATATATCTAAATTATTTTTCTATTATAAAATAGATGACTCAGTCAGTATTGAGTTACTTTAAAATATATTTATTATCTCATAACTTGCAATTTGCAATAGTCACCATTGATAACCGATATTATTGTTGAACTTTTGTGTTTATACAAGCCTTCTGTCTTGCCGGTGTAAAGTCGTCTGAAGTCGATATTTATTGTGTTTTGCGTTTGAACTAATTTGTGTCTTATTTTCATATTATTATATTGTTTGATAAGTAAATTTTGCATATAATAATCGGTAGGTTATAGTAATGTGTATATTTTTTATTTTACTAAATTTCATTATAACTCATCTAAAATACCATATTGAATTGTAAAACAGATTTTTCTTTATTGTAATTTATTTTGTTTTTATTTCAGTAAAACTGCTAGGAAGTGAGTGACAGTGAATCAAAATAAGCAAATCTACTACTATTTACCTATTCACAGTATTTCCTCTGCAGAAAATGTTTAAATTTCAACGGATTTGCATACAAAAAGAGTGCTTATATTATTAGTATATGCATGAAAACAAAAATAAATATTTCGCCTGAATCTCTACGAAAAGTAAAGGTTTTACGCTACTTAAAATATATTTTTTATTCAATTATAACCAAAACAATACATTTAAAAAAAAATTAGATCATTTTTTGACCATAATTTCAAAATTAATGTGTACGTTAAGCTGTAATAATGGGTTCGAGGTGGTTCGAGCGGTCTTGACTACGTCACACTCCTGGGCCAGCTGTCAAATGTCATGCGCAATATCATACCCTGTGTATTCATTCGGTGATTGTACCATGCTTATGTTGTATTAGTGCAACAAAATTTTTTGTTAATGTTAGTTTTTATGTAGTTTAAAGTGTGAAGTATGTCAATTCAGTGAATAATTCCTATTATACATATGATGACGCAGATTTTGGGGGAAAAGATAAACCGCACAGGTTTAGTCATGTAGAACTGAGCGTTCTCATTCGAGATCTTGACTTGTTACCGGAGAAGATAAAGCTTTTGGAAATCAGGCTTCTATAACGGACTCTTTTCCAACCTGACGTCAAGGATCTACTGCTTTTTGAGAAAATATTTTTGTATGGACATAAATTCGTCAACTTATGAAGGATTCAAACAAAAACAAACTTACAAATCTCTCAAGTGAGTTATTCGTGAATTTTTATTTTAGTGAAAGGATTATTGCACAGTACTATTTCACTGTATGGCACCATATACGAACGGATAGTAGGAAAATACCAGGCTGGTTTCAGAGGACGTATGTCACAAATCACAACCACTGGTTCAATATATGTATAATAAATCAGTGCGAATCCTGGCCTATGCTATCATCAGCTGTACGAGAGGTGTATGTAGTATTGAAAGAATCAGCTACAAAAATGGGTTTAATAATAAACACCAACAAAACGAAGTATATGAAAATAAGCACGCAACCACAAATCCTTCGACCACTTGTTATAGAAAACAAAGTCATCGAAGCAGTGAACGAATTTGAATACCTGGGAGCGCTCCTTAATACTGAAAATAATACTACCGCAGAATTTGCGTGGCCGACAGATGCTATTTTGGGCTCAATCTCCTCCTTAAATCCACAATTATATTGAGAAATAGAAAAATAAAACTCTGCAAAACAATAATACGTTAGTCCTAACATATGGTTCAGAGACCTGAACTCTAACAAAAAATAATGAAAACATGTTAGGATGTTTCGAAAGAAAGGTGAATCTATGGGACAGTGAATGATAATGGAGTGTGGAGAAGACGATACAACTTCGAAATTTATAGAATATACCATATAACTTTATAGAATATAACTAATAAGCTCACAGACTGGGAAAGTCTTAAAGTAACTCTTGAAGAAAAGATCATTTTAGCCGTGCCACTAAAGACAATTGAACAGATAGATCAAGAATTAGATTTATTTGTCAAAGATATTCAAGATTCAGCATGGGATTGCACTCCCATACTGAAAACAAAAGTTAAAGGGAATAACTACCCTAAAGAAATTCGTGAATTAATAAAAGAAAAAATAAAACTGGAAGACGGTAGTTGGGCCAGAAATAATCAGCAGAAGGCAGAGAGATTTGCCATTCATCTAGAGAACACATTTAAGTTGCAAGATGACCAAGACGATGACCAGGATTGGCCTGAACCAAAGCAAATAGATGAGAATATCAAGCCAACTTCCCCAAAAGAAGTAGCTGAGTTAATTAAAGAACAAATCGACCCAAATAAAGCACCAGGTTATGACCTCATTACCGGAAGACTGCTAAAAAATCTACCAAGAAAAGCTATCGTAAAATTAACAAATTTAATAAATGCTGCCTTTAGACTACAGTATGTTCCAGATTTATGGAAGATAGCTGAGGTGATCATGATACCAAAGCCTGGGAAACCCCCCAATGAGGTAACATCATATAGACCAATATCACTCCTACCTGTGATGTCCAAGGTGTTTGAAAAACTCTTCCTGCGAAGAATCCTACCAATAATTGAAGAAAAGAAAATAATTCCAGATCATCAATTTGGATTTAGAAATAAGCATTCGACAATTGACCAGGTGCATAGAATAACTGCTATAATTGAAAGATCATTAGAGAAAAGAAAAGTCTGTTCTGCAACCTTCCTAGATGTGGCACAGATGTGGCTTCCTAGATGGTTTGATAAAGTCTGGCATAAGGGTTTGATACATAAACTTAAATCATTCATGCCTAAACAATATTCAAATATATTACAATCATATCTAGCGAACAGACATTTTAGAGTTAAACAAGAAGATGCATACACTGATCTCAAGGATATTGAAGCAGGTGTTCCACAAGGGAGTGTATTGGGTCCAGTCCTATATCTAATATACACGTGTGATATACCTGAACTAGAAGACGACACCATAGCTAGCTTCGCAGATTACACTGCTGTCTTAGCGGTAAGTGACACCGTCGAAGAAGCTACAGAAAAACTACAAAATTCAATAAACAAAATCCATGAATGGACCAAAAAATGGAAAATTAAACTGAATGAGAATAAATCAGTCCATATAAATTTTACCAATAAGAGAATTAATAATATTCCTATTAGAATAAATGATGTCCAAGTGCCTATTGCAACATCAGCAAAGTACTTGGGGATCACTCTTGATGCGAAACTTCGCTGGAAAGCTCACGTGAAGAAGAAAAGAGAAGAACTAGGCATCCGCTACAAGAAAATGTATTGGTTAATGGGAAGACATTCCTCTCTATCCATAAATAATAAACTCCTAATCTATAAACAAATACTGAGACCAGTATGGACCTATGGCTGCCAACTCTGGGGCTGTGCCAAGCCTAGTAACATCAAAATAATCCAGACATTCCAGAATAAAGTACTGAGGAACATCGTAGATGCGCCTTGGTACGTTAGGAACAACGACCTTCACCGGGACCTCAAGATGGAAGACGTCAATCAGATAATTGCAGGGAGCCATGAACAACGACTCCATCATCATGTAAACGTCGAGGCTATCCAGCTCCTCGACAATACGAACCTAGAAAGAAGGCTCAAAAGAACAAAGCCTTTTGAACTGATATAATAAGTGAGTGAAAAGCAGAGTAAAGTGTTGTGCGAGTATGCATGCTAAATTTAATGCTAGTTATTAGAAATAACAGGAAAGACACTAGTGAGTAGACACCTAATTTTAAGATTTCATTAGTAATTTAAGTTAGAAACAAATTGATAATTGGTCTTACTGACCAGATTTTAATGTAAGTACACTTCTGTGTCTTTAGTAAAAAAAAAAATAGAATATACCAGGAACTTGATATCGTAAAACATATTAAGATAGGACGTCTGAGGTGGATAGGGCGTGTAATGCGGGTGGAACAAAATGACCTAGCTAGAAAAACGCTCCTTGATAGACCCATTGGTCAGAGGAGAAGAGGAAAACCCAGAACAAGGTTCCTTTATAACATCGATGAAGACATTAGAAATATAGGAATACGTGCTTGGCGGAGAAAGGCGATGGATAGGGACGAGTGGAGAGAAATTCTTGATGAGGCTAGGACCCTCGCAGGGTCGTAAAGCCAGAATAATGATGGAAGGATTATTGGATAATTTTTTCGACTTTTTCGTGTAAGTTGGTGAGCTGTGAGGGGTGAGCATGGTGAAAGATTCGGTCAGAACATTTTCGTAATCGAAAAATAGTACCAAGGTCGTTGGAATGAAACTGCGTTTGCAGATCACTGCTGCTTTGTAATAACTGCTGGTTACTGCTGCTTTGTAATAACTGCTGGTTTGTACGTAAAGATGCCACAGAACTCACTTAAAAGAGAAAGCTAAAATGTGACGATCAAACGAGGCCAATAAATGATTTTCTTCAATGTTAGTAACCTCTAAAGTATGCT